>NC_137008.1:37630722-37713222 GCF_032717465.1 Coenobita brevimanus | reverse complement strand
CTTTCCTAACCAGGAAAATGAGCACAATAGAAGAGAGAAAAAACATCAAAGCTACTCTATCAACAATTCACACACACACACACACACACACACACACACACACACACACACACACACACACAAACGCAAAAATAATACCCCGCTTCTGTATCACATCTCATACCCATCCAATCTCCCCCTTTACCAAAAGTTAAAAAGAAGAATCAAATGCACTAATAAACCTAAATAAAAGAGACATCCTGCACTAGATAAGCGCCAATTTACCGAGCAGGGAGACTGAACAGTACTGGTGTGTAAATAAGCCGGTAGATAACTGGGACAAGCTGCTAAATAATACCATTAGCGTAAGTCCACCTGACGCTTTTATGAACCGGTCGGACGAGTGTATGAGTGGAAAGAGTGGAGTGTGAATGGGACGCGGCGGGCAATTTCAGAGGGCTTGATTGAGGGAGTGGAAAGGTGTGTGTGTGTGTGTGTGTGTGTGTGTGTGTGTGTGTGTGTGTGTGTGTGTGTGTGTGTGTGTGTGTGTGTGTGTGTGTGTGTGTGTGTGTGTGTGTGTGTGTGTGTGTGTGTGTGTGTGTGTGTGTGTGTGTGTGTGTGTGTGTGTGTGTGTGTGTGTGTGTGTGTGTGTGTGTGTGTGTGTGTGTGTGTGTGTGTGTGTGTGTGTGTGTGTGTGTGTGTGTGTGTGTGTGTGTGTGTGTGTGTGTGTGTGTGTGTGTGTGTGTGTGTGTGTGTGTGTGTGTGTGTGTGTGTGTGTGTGTGTGTGTGTTACCTTATTTTTGCTTTCTCCAGGTCATTTTCTTCACCTTAGGATAGACTTTTCGACCTGGAAGGGTTAGGTATAGCCTCCAGTAACTCCCTAGCTACCAAAGGTCTCTTCCTAACCTGCATAAATAGTTTGGAAATAGCATGACTTAAAGGAAAGGAGACGTCAACGGACTGAATGGGTTTAGGGGCCGGTCAGACGAGTGTATGAGTAGAAACAGCTGAGTGAGTGGTAAGACATGGCCAAGAATTTTAGTGGGTTGGACTGGCGCGTGAATGGACGAGTCGATTACCAAGTCCTGCAATATGATGGCATTTTCTGTAGATTATTCTTGTTGCTACCATTTTATTCGGCTTAGTGGAACATCCTGGTACTGGAGTTACCGCTCTACCTAACCTCTCCGAGCGGAAAAGTACCTCCAGAGTTCAGCAAGATCAAGACAATATTTAAAACTACGAGTACCTCATCGTGGTGAAGTGGTTAATCTTTCAGCTCGAGGAATGTACTTTTAGCTGTTCTTGTTACGGCCTGACAGTTCTATTTAACTTTGGTGAGGCCTTTCATAGCGGAGGAATTTAATGGAGACTGATTTTAACCTCTTTGCTGCGACAGGTTTCCCCAATATCTGTAGGTGGTGGCAAAGAATACCAGCATAATACACTGGCGCCGTTTTACTAAATATGAGTATTCAAGGCCTGACTGGGGTGTGAATGGTAAGCATAAAAAAAAAAAAAAAAAATCAAAGACTTCATGGGAAAATAATGGATGTGTGGCTCATCAACTTCATTCAGTTTCCAGATGAAGGCGAAACGACGACGAAGTTTTGGCCGAAGATGACAACAAAGGCTGATTCCATCGACTGTGGATCAGCTAAACTCATAAGCTACCCAGAGAAACCTACAGCATATGTTTACCTGTCTATCTGCATATCTGCTTCTCTATCTGTTTATTTATCAATACTACTATAAATCGGTGTAATCTAATCTAATCCATCTGACTACCTAACTTATTTATATGTCTGTCCTATTATCTATCTATCTACCTATCTACCTGCAACACGCATGTCCGAGTTAAGTCCCTAATTTCCCTACCTCCCTACCAGTCTGCGAGGCAGAAAGGGGGCAGAGAGTGAGGAAGAGAGGAGGCAGGGAGTGAAGGAGAGGAGGCAGGGAGCGGCAGGGAAAGGAGGCAGGGAGCGACGGAGAGAGGAGGCAGGCAGTGACAGGGAGAGGAGGCACAAAGTGACGGAGACAGGAGACAAGGGGTGACGGAGACAGGAGGCAGTGAAATGGGGAGACAGGAGGCTGGGAGTGAGGGGGAGAGGACGCTGGGAGTGAGGTAGAGAGGATGCAGGATGTGAGGGAGAAAGGATGAGGGAAGTGAAGGAGAGAGGAGGCAGAGAGTGAAGGAAAATGCAAAAACTAAAGAGCGAGATGGAGGTAGGTAAACCGAGTAAACACACTGGGCGGAGCTAATATTCTTGTGCTCCAGCGTTACTAAGACATTAAATCGATCTTATCACTACATCAGTCTGAGAGTCGGCTTACCTTGACACTGAACCTGATACCTAACAATATATCAGCGAGAATCACACACACACACACACACACACACACACACACACACACACACACACACACACACACACACGAGTAGGCCGGCAACTGAGGGGAACTGTGTGCAGGGGCAGTAATAGCCGTCATATCCGGGCACATCAGCCTGGCTCACCCTTAAGCCCTAATGAGAGGACGCAGTACCCTCTCTACTTCGCACTGGTGGCATGGAGGGAGGCTGTGGGAGATAGGAAGAAGGATGGGAGAGAAGGAAGGGACGGAGCTGTGCGAGAATGGAGGAAGGGAGGCTGGGACAGAATGGAGAGAGGGAGGGAGAGAGTGGAGGAAGGCTGGGAGAAGAGAGAAGGTAGAGAGGTAAGGGTAAAGAACGGGGGAATACAGACAAGGAGGAAGGAAGGAAGTGGAGACGATAAGAAGAAACGGAACAGAGGAGGTAAGAGCTGTAGGCAGCGAATGAAAGGGAAGAGACAAAGCACTAACTGAGAGAGGGGGTAAGGAGAGAGACAAGAGGCAGAGAGGGGGAGAGAGAGAGAGAGAGAGAGAGAGAGAGAGAGAGAGAGAGACGCAGACCAAACAGACCTCACGGACCCTACGAGGTCATCCGGCCTTAATGCTAAATTTAAACCTACTCACAGAAGTAGGAGACAAGCACTGAACAGCAGAAGGTTCTCTCCCCCACCCTCCAAACCCTCCGGCATTTGCAGTACAGGACATATACTGTAAGTGAGAAGCAGCACTTTGCAGGACTGAAAAACCTGAAGGAAATTTCAGAGAATCGGCTTAAAGTAGTATCAGAATAGAAATTACTATAAAAGGACGAGCATGTGGGTCATATACCAATAATAATCTTAAGCTAGACATGTACTTTTTTTTACTTTTTTGTAATATGTATTTGAGCGTGAGAGTCTCATCACTTTCGTAGCTTGACTACATGAGAGAGAGAGAGAGAGAGAGAGAGAGAGAGAGAGAATATAAAGGTGTACACAGGAAAGCAAACAGCAGACCTACCAGTCCTTTCCAGGCTGTTTGTTTCAGGATAAACTAAAACTGTCGTAACTATTCTATCTGTTAAGGACAAGGATAGGAGGGCAGGAAGGCTTGCCACACCCACCAAACCCCCTACCCGAAACCGGCAGGGAATGATCCAAAGGAACACCATGCGACATAGAAAAGCTGTCATGGAAATTTCACAGGAAAGGATGAAAGGAAACCGTAGTCTGTAATATTTCAACCTGCAAAGGAGACACAACTCGTCAATACAAAGAACTTGGCGATGATGCTCCATGGTTACTAGTATGTCCTCTATGTTTTGGTATGTGAGAAATTTTAATTCATATTATTACGAAGTGAATATACTTAGCTGAGAATGACAAGATAAATACTTATATATCCATGTGGTTTTTATATATCAGTACACTATGAGAGAGTGGGGAGGAAAGGAGTGAGAGAGGTGAGAGGCATGGAGTGAGGGAGAAAGAAGATAGGGAAAGAAGGGGAGAGCAGAAAGGGCGTGAGGTAGAGAGGAGGAAGGGAGAGAGGGACAGACGAGGCATGGTCGGTGAGAGAGAAGGCAGTGAGGGAGACTTGAGAAAGGGAGAGGGTAGAAAACGTGTGAAAGGAAAAGGAGACAGTGAGTGGAGAGAGGAGAGAAGAGGTAGGGAGTAACACAGAGGGAGGAGGAGGAGAGGAAGAAGGGAGTGAAGAAGAAAGGACAGAGGGGACAAGGAGTGAACGAGAGAGGACAGAGGAGACAGGGAATGAAGGAGAGAGAAGAGGAAGAGAGGAGACAAGGAGAAAAGGGAGGGAAATAAGGACAGAGGAGGGAAAGAGGAGACAGGGAGATAAAGATATATAGAACGCAAGAAATACGGGATACTGAGGCAGAGAAATGGCGATATGGCAAAGAGAGTGGACGTAGAGAGAGACGGGGAGTTGGGAAGGCGCAGAGGCAAAGACTGAGGGAGAGAGTTAGAGGAAAGGAACGGTGGAAAAGCTGGATGTTAAGTATAAGCTGTGAGGGACTGAGTGGAAAAGTCAGGGGTAAAGTGAAAGTAGACAGGGATGAAGATGGTATATAGATAGATAAACATACAGGCAAACAAACAGATTAAACTATCCTAGGCAGAGCGCTTGCCGGATGGATCAGATTGGAATTTGGATACAGACCTGGAATGGAACTGAAGATGATAGCGGGTTTAGGGAAGACCCGATGTGAACTGACGGAGATAATTATGAACTTTTGAAAATTTGCCCCATATTGTGCTTCCTGGTCTCTCTCTCTCTCTCTCTCTCTCTCTCCAGGATTGTTACTTACTGTCCTGCTAAGATCACTCTACAGGTCTTAACGCCAGGATATTATTCCACCATCATGGGTTTCAACCCCCCACTCAGCCAAGGATCTTTAGCCGATTTTTATGAAAAACAATAGGCTTCTGATTTTTTCTTCAGAACGACAGGCGCAAAACTGACCTGTAGAGTGCAGACAAACAAACAGACAAACAGAAAGACGGGCGGAAGTGAACAACATGCTTGCCGAATCTTTCAATTCCGGCAAGCGAAAAACAAACTGACATACAAATGTACAACAGACAGATAGACAGATATACATACAGTGATAAAGACTGCTTAATAAACAGATATATAGACAGCAAATACAAACAGATCATAAATGCAGACAGACAGACAAAGTGACAGAGATACATTAATAGACAAACAAATAAAGACAGACCATAGACATAGGCAGACAGACATACAAACTGCTAGACAGATGGAAGGACAGATAGAAAATTAGATACGGATGAGTAAATATTTAGACACCGATGGATAGATAAAACACAAACAGATACATAGTTAGACGGACAGATAGACACTGATAGATAAACACACATATACAGATAGTTAGACGGACAGATAGACAGACAGAACGATAGATACAGACAGACAGACAGACAGGCAGACAGATATATAGATAAACACACTGGCAGGTACAGACAAACAGACAGAGGTAGATATAGAGATACTGACACAGAGATAAACAGATAAACAAAGTTAGATAAACAGAGATAAGCAGACAGATACAAATGAAGAGGGAAGAGAATCAGACTAAGGGTAAGAGAGGGATATAAGCGTAAAGATAAACAAAGTATGGAACAAGACCAACAGCAAAGGGGGAGTGTGGAAGTGAAGAAGAGAGAAGGAAGTTAAGAAAGCGAATGAGGAGAAAAAAAAAAATAGCATAAGGCAAGTGGGAGAACAGGATAGAGGTCAGAGAATGAAGAACAGCAGGAAGAGAGGAAAGTAAACATAAGTGTACTGAAAGAAAAAGTGTTAAAGTGGCAGAAAAGAAGGGAGGTTAGAACGAGAGGAAGAGATGAAAGTTCGGAAAGTGAAAGGCAGAGTATTAGGCAAGAGTGAGAGTAAGGAGAGGGAAGAAGAGGGTATGAAGCAAGAGTGAGGAAGAAGATGACATTACGAAGAGTAAAGGATGAGATAGGAAGGGAAGGAGATGAAAGTACGACGAATGAATGAAGTCTATGAGCAAGACACAGAGACAGGAAGTGACAGGGATAAAGGGAAGGACAGAGAGCAAAGGAAAAGGGGAAGGAGGGACAGGGAGCAGGCAGAAGAGGAGAAGCAAGATAAAGAAGCTAAGGGAAGAGGACAATGGAAGTAGAAAGGGTGAAAGGCAGGGAGGCAAGAGAAGTAGAAAGGGGTGAGCAGGGGCAAAAGGGCAAGGAATTTAAAAGGAAGGAAGGGGAGAAGTGGAGGAGACAGAAGAAGGGACTGGAAGAAAGGAGGATAGGAGGAAAAAGGGAAGGGTGAAGGCAGTGAGGCAAGGAGAGTAGAAGAGTAGAAGGGGAGGTGGTGAGGGGAGGGCAGGTAACCGACCCCTACCCTACCCCTGCTGATGGTTCCTGTAGATGAGTCACTGATACCGTCGGCCAGGGGTGCTGTGGCGGCGGCTCGTATAAACACCGTGATGGAACTATTAATACAGCTATCTGAACATCTGTCCGGCCAGAGATGGAGCCCAAGGACGCGGCCACGCATAATGGAGTCACACCCGAGCACCGAGGCACCTGCGATATGATAATTGCGAGGGGGGAGGGGCTCAGTCACACGGGGGTCGGCCTAGTGGTGGAGAATGGGTTGTGACATCTACCTCTTGACGGGAAGGTTGGGGTGGGGAGGTTGGGGTTGAGGGTGGAGAGAAGCAGGACTGGAGGCTGAGGGACAAGAATGGACTAAACCTCTTCTCATCTCATCACCACACACACACACACACACACACACACACACACACACACACACACACACACACACACACACACACACTCAAGCAAAAAGCAGGGTGTGTGGGGAAGGGAAGAGTGAGAAACTGCGAAAGGGGTGGGTGTGGGGGTAGGGAGAGAAGGTGTAGAGTGGAGGAAAGGAGTAAAACGAAGGCAAGGGTAAAAGATATAGCGTTGAGTAGCTTAGCCTGTGATGGACAATGGTGTATGGCAGCGTCCCTTTTGATTTACGTAGGGCTGGGGGGAAAAGGGGTAGGTGAGGTGGGGAAGAACGTGAGGGGGAGGATAGATGTGTGGGAGGGGAAGGACGCAGGGAGGTTAGGAAATGTAGTGTGAGGCAGAGTAACCTATGCCACCATCGCCATATGATAATTGCATCCTGTGGGGAAATAGCACAGAGGAGGAGAGGAGGGGGGGGGGTGAAAAGGAGAGAGGAAGGGAAGGGGAAAAGGGTGGGGATTATTGAGGGGAAGGGGAAAAGGGTGGGGATTATTGAGGGGAAGGGGAAAAGGGTGGGGATTATTGAGGGGAAGGGGAAAAGGGTGGGGATTATTGAGGGGAAAGGGACAAGGGTGGGGATTATTGAGGGGAAGGAGAAATGAGTGGGGATTATTGAGGGGAAGGAGAAATGAGTGGGGATTATTGAGGGGAAGGAGAAATGAGTGGGGATTATTGAGGGGAAGGAGAAATGAGTGGGGATTATTGAGGGGAAGAGGAAAACGGTGGGGATTATCGTAGTGTGGAGCGTATGGCAGTCACCGGCATTTTCATAATCTCTCCTAAGGGGTGAAGTGAGATACAGAATAACAACACAATGAGCAAGTCAGTATTTACATTAAACACTTCAGCCCAAGGATGTTTTACCGCTTTACTCTTGCTACCACTTGATATTTTTAATTTTTGGAGTAACATTTCATTATGTAAGGTTTAATGATATTTTTCTAACCCCCTCACTGCAACAGGTTTCCCCAACGTTAAAAAAAAAAAATCGTCATGAGGCAGGAAGAATAAATCAAAAATTGAAGTCATTGTGGTCGAGGTTAAAAAAAAAAAGGAGGGGAGTGGGAATGTTACGTTCAAGACAAGGTGTACAGTAGCAATCAGCAGATCTTTTACACGCTTCGAAACTGTATCACATCTAATCGAGACCTTGCCAACCTAACCAGTAATATTCAACAGGGATGGATGGGCTGGAATCTCGCTTGCCAAGTTCGGAGTCCTTCATGCGTAAACAGACTGCTGACCACTGCTGAACACTACGATTCGTCAACACTCCATACGTCGCCAATACTCCATTCCCAGAAGCAGCCTGATCAAGACAGTACCACTAGTAAAGACTCCATCACCATCTTCACCTAACGCATTTGTAACCTTCTTACATTTTCACTTTTATATTTACTTTCATTGTTACTTCCATTTCAGTTAGTTTTTCGCTTTAATTTTTTCTCATATTTTACGTTCATTTTTACTTGCATTTTCACTCTCATTACTTTCAATTTATACATTAACATTACTTTCACTTTTTCTTTCATTGACACTTTCACTTTGTCTGGTTGTCTCTAGATAAGTTTCTGAACAGGTATGCAGTTACTTCACAAAGGCTTCTTACTGGCAGAACTTCAGAAACTGGTCTTGCCTATTCCTCACTGCTGCGTAATATTAATTTTGAGAAGGGTCATCATCACCATCGTCATCATCATCATCATCATCTATAACAATTTTCTTCATCATCAAAATCATTATCACCTGTAACTATTATCATTATCATCACCACCATTACTTTTTATTATCAAGTGACTGCATCGTGACTGTTATAACATCATCTCTGTCATCATGATCATCACCATCATCATCATCATCACCGGCAGCAGCAGTAGAATCATCACCATCATAATCCTAATCCATCTACCCACACTTTCTCACCACCTTAATGGGCCGAGTATGATCCAAATACAGGATAAGAAATTAAAATAAATATTGATCGGCAGATAGACAGATAGGCAGACAGACAGACAGATAGGCTGACAGACAGGCAGGTGGACAGATAGATACAGACAGACAGAAAAACACAGATATTGAGAATGAATAGTAAACTGGACCAACATATGCACTCATTCCAGTCCCCATCAGCAACTTCTTCAAAATCATGGGGATCCGAAAAAATGAAGCTAGATTTTCCATGGATTCTTGTTTAGGGTGATCTAAATTAGTTTTCTGGCATGATTCGAGGTGGTGTCAAGGAACCATAGGGAGATTTCCGTCCATCTGGTTTTATCAAGAAAGATCTTATTTTGATCCCACGCGATTCCAGGATGGTTTAAAGGAATCAGTATAACAAGTCGCCAATTCCGATTACCGCTGAATAGTTTAGTGTGATGAAATCAATTTCTGACACGGTTTTAAGACGGTGTAAAGGGACTCTTGACTGCAACTGTTCTTTTGAATCTTCGTACCTACGATTAAGTGGAAATTACATTTAGGCAACACGATCATTTGAATGGCTTCAGTACGATGCGTCTTTTTTTCATGTTTGCCATCATCATTAACTTTATTCAGCTCAAGAAAGAGAGATCTTGGACTGAAAAGGTGACATCATTATTCAACAATCTCCATTAACCTCTTTAATATAATGAAGGATTCTTCAGTGTTGCCAACGTCAGACAACTTCACTCAACAGAAGAGCCTCGGACTGAAGGAACTGACGTTACTACAGACCTGGCTTAGGTTTTTGCCCTTTTGCAGCTTATCTGCAGTAGTTCAGTGGCAATAAAAGAAATCATTGTTGCTCTACATCCTGTCTATAGCACTTCAATGCGGCTATTATCACGTTCTTGCGTTAATATCTTGTTACAACCGAGTATTCAAACTGGAGTGATATCAATTTTAGACCAGGTTTGAGTAAAAAGGGTACAGTTCACCGACTCACCAAGGACAAACTCAGGCCGAGGTAAAAGAGGTCACCCTAGTTCAAGGGAGACACGACCAGGAAGGAAAATCGCTTTACTACAGTTCTCTCACTTCAGCTTGGCCCACAGTATCGTCCTTTTCTACCTTATTCCATGTAACTCAATGGCAGAATCAGACAATGCTACAGCTCTGCATCCTTTCCATAGCACTTCTTCCTTATTAGCATCATATTCTAGTGTTAATTTATAGTAACAACTCAGCGCTGATGATGGACAGATGGCAATATCAGACCAAGTTAAATTAAAAACAGTCTAGTCCGCAACCCCTCCACACGTGTAAAGGTACCATTGATTGCACGTGTACCAAAGCCAGACAAAGCCATCAGAGGAACCGCGAGGCCACTTGGCTTAACCCGCGACAAAAACCCGGCTGTTCTGGACACTCATTCCGTTTTTTATTGGATAATTCAAGAGGGACAGAAATTAGCATGCAGCAACCAGAGTCTTATCATTGTGTGGCTCTGGTAATGACTGCCCCGAGGACCAAGAGGATGGCAGTGAGTGGTGGTGGTGATAGTAATGGTTGTGGTGATAATGGTTGTGGTGTTGGTGGTTGTGGTGGGGATGGGTGTAGTTGTGGCAGTGGTGGTAATGGTTGTAGCTGTAGCGCTGGTGGTTGTGGTGGGGATGGGTGTAGTTGTGGTAGTAAGGTGCGGTAGTTGTGGTGATGAATGAGGTCTGACAGGTGGTAGGTGTGATTGTAAAAATTGTATTAGCTGAAGGAGAGTGGTGTTGATGGCTGCAATTGTGGAGGTGAGTGTGGTGGTAATGGTAGTGGCTGTGGTGGTAAGGTCTGGTGATGAAAGGGATATAACAGGCAAGAGCTGTGATGGTAATGACTAAAGTTTGAAGGAGAGTGGTTGTAATGGTTGAAGTTGTGGTGGTTCAAATGGTAGCAATGGTTGTACTTGTGCTGTGAGAGAAGATAACAGTTGTAGTTGTGGTGGTAGTGAGAGTGGTGGTAATGGTTGTAGGTATGGCAGTGAGAATGGTGGTGATGTTCGTAGTTGTGGTGGTGACAATATTAGGATAATAAGTAGTTGAGGATTCTATAACAGTATGATGAATTTATTACCTGCAGCAGCCATGGTTACCAGCGATGGTTGCTATTACCTTACCTCCCCCCCCCCCCCACTACGACGATATCTTTCTTTTATTCATGCAACAGCCAGACGATTTTATTCAACTTTGGGTTGGAAACAATCTCCAAAATTCCCTTCCGAACCATAATCTGTTTTTTATTCTCTGCTTGCTATTGTCAAGCGATTTTAATTAATTCTTGGGTGAAACATAATACGGAATCAAATATTAAACTTACAAAAAATCACTCCTTTCGAGGTAAATCCTACAAAAGCTTGACAGACTCTGGATCCATTCATTTCCAGACACGTCGACACATTTGGTTGTGCTGTCGAATGCTTATAGGAAAGTTACTTGCACCGCTTTCTTATAATTCTTCTCGATTATTATCCATTTTACGTATGTTCTTCTACGTTATTTGCATTTTCCTAAAAGTGACATGGTTGCACAATTGGTAAGAAAAAGTGATTCCGCACCATGTACAGAAATTTACTTGTTAGGTGCTAGCAGACCTCCTTAACCAACGAGAAATTCGGGCACTTCAAAGAGTGAAGGACTGAAAATACAGGCAAAGTTATACTGACGAAAACTGTTACAGAGTTGTAGAGTTGTGTTAATGAAAACCAAAATTTCGGCCAATTCTTGCATTAGAGAGCTGGGCAAAAAAAAGAAAAAAGGTGAGTGTGCAAAAGCTTGAGTGGTAAAGGTTGTCTGAGAGGTGTGTACACGAGGCAGAAATTCTTAACTCTCGCATTAGAGAATTGGATGGAAAAAAGATGAGAGTCTGAGTTTGAGCGGTGAAGGCTGTCAGAGAGGTGGCAGTTGCAGTGGTAATGGTTGTTGCTGTTGTGGTGGGCGGGGTTGTAATGGATGATGCGGTGGTGGTATTTGTGGTAGTCGTGCCCTAGGCTGCCCCGGACCACAACAAAGACGACCGCAAAGGAAAAATGCAGTTTCTCATTTAAGATCTAAAGGTAATGAAATGATTCTAATGGTGGGGCCTGGCTCGGTACGCCTACTAGTTTGAGGCTGACCTGAAAGATAAAACGGTGGCACTGAGTGATGATGTCCCTGGGTGACGACCTCCACGCTGACCCGCTGCTGAAGACGTGCTTACCTGTACTCTACCCTTGTATTACCCTTTACTGTACTATATTTTCGTTATTCAAAGATAACGCTAGAATAAGTTATATAGCTTAAAAGCAACCATGTTGACTGAAGACGTTAGGAACAGTCAACATTAACCTCGGCACTACGATGACTTGGTTTTCCGTTAATGTTTGACGATATTATTTATCTCAGCTAAGACCTCTCTACGGGTTAACAAATTTGATTAGATTAATCAGTGCTGATACACCGGCTACAAAAAGAAGTTCACAAATTTAACTGATGGTTTTTTTCCTTCCTCTCTGATCTTTCGACACCATCCAAAGACCTCCACCTGATCTACACTTATACCACAAAATCCTCCACCAACCTCACACACCTGCATCATCATCAACCTCACACACTTGCGCCATCACCTGCCTCACACACCTGCACCACGACCTGCATCACACACCAGCTCCACTACCTGCCTCACACCTGCAACAATGAAGTCCACACCTGCCTTTTAAACGGTAAGCAGGATACACCATTTAACAGGTGAATAAGAGATGAAAAAACCCGTTCATCGATCGTGTGACCTGCATCGCACCAAATCGTCAAAGGGGAGTCAAGAAATGGGCATGGTGAGCAAAGGAATGAGAGGGATGGGCTGGATAGTTGGTGGGGCGCGAGACTGGAACATGAAAATATACCCTGTGGAAGTGGGTGTTTTCAAAAGTCTTTCTGCAGAAAACACCATAAAGAAAAAAAAAGAAGCTCACTTTGCTCTTATCTACGTAGTGCAGACAAGAAGCCTACTCTGTGTGGCGTTGTGTACCCTGTGTGGAGCAAAGCAACTGCGACATTCACCCAGGGGCCAAACATTATCATATTTCCCTGCAACTCGTCGTGAGGAAGGAGGCTGGTTCGACACTGGCGACGTGCTGTCTACCACAGGGAAGCGCCGGTTCCCTCCACGATGTGTGTATTGTACTGTACCTGTAGGATGGCCCAACAGAGCAACTATTTACCTGTGGTCAATGGGTCTGCTGGATCAGACATATCGAGGTTAAACAACAACAACTTTGTGTCTTGTGACGCAGGTAAAAATAAACACTAACTTATGACAAACTTTGAACACTAACATATAACACTAACTTTTAACACTGCCTGTTCTCTCCTCAATCCTCAGCTTAACCCTCAACGACATCTCAACCAAGGCCATACTTTTAACATAACATTCAACTCACAGTAACTGCAAGAATTCTACACTATTTAACAACATGCCTGTCATTCATCCCTCCTCATTCATCCTCTCTTATCTGTCATTCGTCATTCACACCCTGTCAGCCGTACTTCATCACCTATCGCTTGTCCCATTCATCCTCTCTCTCATGCATTCTTTCCCATTCATCTTCCACCATCCATCCTCAGTCATCCATCCCCACTCATCCATCCTCCGTAATCAATTGTCCTCTCATTACACTTCCCGCTCTTTCACTCTCCATCATCCATCCCCCATCATTCAACTTTTATCTCAGACATCCTTCCCTAACCATGCTTCCTACTTTGTCTCATCCATCCTCTCCCCCATCTACCCACCATCACTCATTACCTCCATCATTTACCTTCCATCATTTACTCTAATTCATCTATCCCCTCTCTCATTTCCCCTCTCTCTCATCCATGCTCTCCCTCATCTACTATCCACAAGCTATCTTCCTTCTTCCATCCTCTCTCTCTTTCATCCATTTTCCTTTATCCAATCACTCAACGTTCCTCTCATTCACCCCCCTTTCATTCATCCTCTCTCTCATCCAACCTTCATTTTATATCCTAATCCAGTCTTCATTCCTTCTCTCTTTCACCCAATTTTCTTTATCCATCCTCTCTCTCTCTCTCTCTCTCTCTCTCTCTCTCTCTCTCTCTCTCACCCAACCACCCTTCATCCATCCACCTGACCGCTCCACTAAGACCACAACTGTACCCTCTAAGCTCCTGAGGTGTGACGTCCTTCTCTCCACCGTGTCTGCGAGGTGACTGTAGTGCCATGTGATGCTCGCCAAATTAATGACTGAAAGGCCGCACACGAGAAACAACAACGAATGCCACACTCCGACACACGCACGCAAACGCACACACAGATCTGAAAGTACACACATAGAGGATGGTGTGATAGGTGGCACAGAAGTCTTCTTTGTACCATATACTAAACGCTTTATCATTCACATATGCCGGAACATTACCTATTATCCTTTCTATAAATTGTTGGTGCAGACACAGTTTCCCTTGACTGCGTACGAGATCATAAAAACGTATAATATAAGGGAAAATGAGACTGAGGTGCCACAACATATCCTCTGGTACCGAACTTAAAATAGAGCCGTAACCACACCACACACCTAAAGACATCAACATATAGACAAACATACACACACACGAAAAATATGTTCATTCAAACATACATATACCAGAGATAAGCATAAACCACACACACACACACACACACACACACACACACACACACACACACACACACACACACACATAATTATATGATGGCATTCCTGCACGCGCATGTTCGTGTGCCCGACCAGGCATTTCCTATACTTGTAACAGTCACTAACATGAACCGTACTGTGTGTGTGTGTGTGTGTGTGTGTGTGTGTGTGTGTGTGTGTGTGTGTGTGTGTGTGTAAGCAACGGCTGCTTTATAACACTGAACAATATGAGAGAGAGAGAGAGAGAGAGAGAGAGAGAGCAATAAAACCATAAGGGGGTTGGGTGTGAGAGTAACATATCTGTGGACTAATCTGGTGCTTGTTACCCAGCTTGACAAGGCCATTATACCTCTCACTCTCACCACAACTAGCTTCTAGGAGAGAGAGAGAGAGAGAGAGAGAGAGAGAGAGAGAGAGAGAGAGAGAGAGAGAGAGAGAGAGGCAGACATGTTAAGTGCTTTTGAAAGACTAACTGGTCGTGTGTGTGTGTGTGTGTGTGTGTGTGTGTGTGTGTGTGTGTGTGTGTGTGTGTGTTTTAACGATAACGTCTCAGCTACTAGCCAAACATCTCAATTATAGTTAGCTACCGCCAAAGCACGCAATCAGCACCCTCCGTCTCACACACACACACACACACACACACACACACACACACACACACACACACACACACACAGCATCATTCATGTACAGTATGTATTGTACATGAATTATAAAGACACGTACTATGGGTCACAAAAGTATCGGTCACAGGGGGTCCGACGCCTACCGAAAACATTCTATCAACGGCTGATGTTTACCAACGTCTCATTGTGTACGGATAATGTACGTTTATATAAACACAATATTTTGCTCTATGTTTGCAAGAAGACATTGCTAGTTGGCGATATATAACACCTCCCGACATCAGAGCTACCAACGTATGGCAGTTCGGACACTAATATTTCAGTGACCTACATTCTGTGGTCCCAAATGTTTCACGCAAATTGTGTATTGTGCACCGATACTTTTGTGACCCATAGTACCTGTATAAACATCCAAACACAAATGAGAGAGAGAGAGAGACAGACAGAGACAGAGACAGAGACAGAGAGAGACTAACACCCACATCTTAAATAATAAGCGTGTCCACCTAGATATTTATATAAACACAGTGGTATACAATCAACATATTCATAAGTATATCTTTCCATTTCCACACACCCACCAGCATATTGACAGGCACGCACTAACACAAGTAGGTCTGCACATATTCAACATAAAACGGAGAAGCCTCTTTTTTTTCTTTTTTTTTCTTTTTTTTCTCTCTCTCTCTCTCTCCTGGGAGTCTAGGTATAAAATACACACACACACACACACACACACACACACACACACACAGTTTAACTCAGGGGATATTCAGATAAAACCATTTCTATTTCCGTCATCATTTCCCTCCACTTCCCCTGTCAGAACAGAATCGCCTGACGGTAACCAGAACTAATTCATAAACCAAATACAATCCTTCCACTGAATCAAGTATCATGCATGGAAAATTGTACTCTTTACTGTAATGAAGACTGTTTGATCCCTTCACAACAATGTCAAGCCTAACCCCGTCTAGTGGTGGGAAAAATGAAGCTGATACGCGTCTTTATGCCAGAGGAATTGTAGGAAGTATTTCTAAGCCTATCACCTCGAAGCGCGTACAATCCTCAAGAAACTAACAAGAAAAGAAGACGCATTTTTCTTCACTGCAGTGGTACCCCGTTAATAAATACAGTTACCTTGTGGTGGGGAGATTTTATGATGCCCTTGTGGGAAAGAGGTTAAGATGCACAATTTTTAATCCTGAAGACATGTGAACTCTACGTGCCAATAGACTTACGAGAAAAATAATACAACCGTAAGAAATATACAAGGCACTATGACCGACAGAGAGAGAGAGAGAGAGAGAGAGAGAGACTGTGTGTGTGTGTGTGTGTGTGTGTGTGTGTGTGTGTGTGTGTGTGTGTGTGTGTGTGTGTGTGTGTGTGTGTGTGTGTGTGTGTGTGTGTGTGTGTGTGTGTGTGTGTGTGTGTGTGTGTGTGTGCGTGCGTGCGTGCGTGCGCGCGCTCCACTCTCGTCCTACTATCATGTTTCTATTTTAATTTTATTCTCAACATCCACTTCTCTCTCTTCTATCTCCCATTCTCTGCTCCCTGTCCTTTGTCCTGCTTGTTCACTCTCCAATTTCACTCATACATTCATTGTTTCTCTCTCTCTCTCTCTCTCTCTCTCTCTCTCTCTCTCTCTCTCTCTCTCTCTCTCTCTCTCTCTCTCTCTCTCCACTGTCGCATCCCAGTCTCCTCTCGCTCTCTGTCCTTCACTATTTACTGCCTGTTCTACACTCATAAATTCACTCCTCCCTCATGTTCCAACTCTCATTCTTTCTTCCTTCCACTGTCTTCACTTCCATTTCTCCACTGCTCTTGCCATTCTCTCTCTCTTTCTGCTCTGTTTTCTACACTCACACATCCCACTCCTATTGTTAACCTTATTCTCACTATTTCCCTTTTCTTCCCCCACTTTGTTTTCTCCAAATACACTCTACTTTCTCTTGTCTTTCCTCTTCTACTCCGTTCACTTCCATTCCTCTTTCCCATTCCTCTACTCACTGTCTCGTCCTCCCTCTCCTACACTCTCATCTATCTCTCCTTTTCCTATATCCCACTCGCCCTCTCCAGCTCTCTCCCTCCATTATCACCCCCCTCTCCCGTTCCTCTACCCCACTCGTCTTCTCTAACTCCCTTCCTCCATTTCCACTCCTCTATCTCGTTCCTATACTTTATTCACCCTCTCCAGCCCTTTCTCCTCCACTCCCACCCCTCTCTTCCTTTCCTCTATCCCACTCGGTCTTTCCAGCTCACTCTCTTCACTCCCACTCCTCTCTTCTGTTCCTATGCCCCACTCACCCCCTCAAACTCTATTCCACACTCCCACCACTCCCTCCCTTTCCCCTACGCTCACCTTTTCGTCCTCCCTTTCCTCCACTCCCTCCCTTCTACCCCACTCCTCAACCCCTCTCGCCTTCTCTCCTCTGCTTCCCCTGGCCATAACTCAAGCACCCGGGGACCCAAGTAAACTCGTGTGCCAGAAATGGGTCCAGCAAGACAGCATTCCGCCGGGGTTGGTTTCAGGCCAGAGATAAGCCAGCCAGCCCCACCGGTACACACCACACACATCCTCTTGCTCGCTTGCTCTCTCTTTTATCTTTTTTTCTTTTTTATTTCCTCTCCCTCTCTCTTTCTCTCCCTCTCTCTCTCTCTCCCTCTCTCTCTCTCTTTCTGTGTGTGTGTGTGTGTGTGTGTGTGTGTGTGTGTGTGTGTGTGTGTGTGTGTGTGTGTGTGTGTGCGTGCGCGAGCGCGCAATTTCCAGGACTCGTAGTGCACCCCATCAGCAAGACGGTATGTTTCTTTGTTTTAATCTAACGCTTTATGATCGAGAGGTCAGAGCGCCTTCGAGTGACGGACATGATATACACGTGGACTACATACCTAAGAAGTGTAATGCCACCGCAGAAGTAGGCTGGACATCTACTTTTGAATATATTAGAGCATGATGGCCTCGCCTGAACCTTACACTTCGAAAACGGTAATGTGGTGACAGGCTCTTTCCTTACTAGCTCCAGTCGGGTGAATTCAAATTTGGAATTTTAGGGTTAAACACGATGTAGCCTGCAAAACTAACCTGGTGACTGAACAGCAATTCACAAAGGCCCTGGTCCCGTTGGTAGGCTGTGTTCTACCAGCCTGGTAGGAAATCCGAGTGTCACGAGCACAGAAGCAGGTTACTGTTCCCTGGATGGCATATGCTCGTCTGTCTCTCTGACACTGGGCTGCACTGCCGTGGATTTAAGAGGCTCCTCAGCACCTCTCTAGTATCTATTTACTTTGCCAATTACGTCTTATTACTCCCCTATATGCTATTTTGGTCTTTATTCTATGCAAATATAGTAGTATGCATATGCAACATGCAACATTATACTGGCTTGCTATATGCAGACGTGTACAGTACCGGCACGGATAAGAATACGGCTCAGAATCTTTGCATGCCTATTTACTCTGTCATCTCTACCATTAGTCTGTCCACCTGCAAACTGAATGCCTACCTCAACTTTCTCCACCCTTATCTATGAGCTGTTGGCATGCCATAATAAAAAATTTCCTGACTTTCACTTTACTTTTGAACTGCCACGCTGTTATCTCCCGTCATCATCATCGTTACCTCAGCTACCTCTCCAACCCTTTTCCAAATTTTAACTTCTGTAATTACCAGCCACTCTAATCTGACCTACTAAACCACACGTGAACCTCGTCTCCTATCACCAGTTTGGGCCAGCGTATTTATAAATATAACTACCAGAACCAGCATCAGCCCCTACTAACATACCCTGGAACAGGTAGCATTTAGAAAGAGGAAAAAAGTGAAAAGATACACACACACACACACACACACACACACACACACATACTGTACTTACATGCATACGTAAATATATATATACAATTTTTTAATTTAACGTGTCCGACTCTGGGCAAAGGCTTCAGGACCTATACTAAGGCCCAGTAGTCCTCTTACACATCTCCACATGTCAATACTTAGGCGCAAACACCCACCGTCCATACTGAATACATGCTAGGGCTGTCTCACACATAACTTTATAGGCTACATATAAACATGTGTACCAACCCTAAGGGAAATCAAGAACACACACACACACACACACACACACACACACACACACACACACAAATATAGTGAAACTGGGTGCAAAGGGTCGGTCTCTCTCCCTCTCTCTCTCTCTCTCTCTCGCAGATAAAATTCTAAAACGGTAGCCTCTCCAACCTCACCAGTGTTGTTTTCTGAGGTCTCCCTTCCCTGCCTGTCAGTCCCTCCTCCTTTGCATCGCTACCCCTTCCACTGCAATAAAATCTGTTACTCCCATATCATTTTCTAGCCACCACCAAACTATTTTACTCAGCACAGGAGAGTCTTTTAGATCTAGGGGTTATTACACAAAGCCTTTCAATAGTCCCTTCACTACAAGAGGTCTCCCCTACGCTGAAGAAAATCGTCTGTAGTGGAAGGAATAAGCTGTAATACAAGGGGTCATCGTACTGAACGTGTTAATCGCACAGTCTCGCTCCAACGCCACACTTCCCCCCTTCCTCCTCGCCTTCTCCCTAACTCTCAATGTGCCCTATTTTAGTGGGCTTAGGAGGTTCCCTAACACCTCTTCCTTTGCGATATATTTTGCATGTTACACCTCAGTAATCTTCTACAGTGTTGCTTATATCTCTTTAATATTAAGTACTGTACACATCATCATCATCAACATCATCATCATCATCATTCTCTGCATCAAATAACACACAAGGATACTCATGTGGCATACGCAATAATGGACTGGTATGTACGATGTGCTGTTTCTACATGCCTTGGAGGTTCTGGTGGGCATCCTAAACACAGGAGAATGTAACCCGGCACTTATTTAAACTTCACATTTTACACAGATCTCTTCAACTAACCCTACCTGCTTACCATAACCTCTCTCTCTCTCTCTCTCTCTCTCTCTCTCTCTCTCTCTCTCTCATCTCATCTGCCCCATGCATCCCCTGGCCCCACCTGAAGCATACGTCACCAACACAACAACTGGACGTCAGGATTCCGTCAGTCCGCGTCAGGCAGCTGGTGGCGATGTTATCAGCGGGGCCTGTACACGTCCAAGGGGCAGATAAGACTCCTCACTCCATCACCACCCCGGCCTCACCTCCACTCATATTTGGACACTTTATCTCTACTTTTATGCTAATCATCCCCGGGTGTTGTGCGGGCTGACATATATATTTATTTTTATTCTGGTTTATTATATTTTACTTGTGTGCGGTGAGTCATGTCACCTAAGATCACCTGAACCCCGCTTCACCTGCCAAGCCCAGCTAACTTTAATCATGGGATTCACTGAGTGCCCTAATATCTGACTGTCTTTTACACTGACCTGTAAGCATCAAATGTAGTTAGCTTGCATTCCACGTTAAAGACCACTTTCAGCAGCGAAGCAGGTACAGCAAACAATTCCATTCTCATCATGATTTTGCAATTGACGATTATACTTTGGAGGTTTGCCACACCTTCGCAAGCTCTGCTTTAAGAGTATTGCCGTCATATCTATAATTTATACCTAAAGCTAAAACCCCCACTCACTTATGGGATAAACATGCTCAAAAGCTCAAAAGACACGCACCATCACTCACTCCAGGGACTTATATGGTCGTATTATAAAAACTGAGTGCGGTAAGGTGTCGGTAAGCCCGTAACTTATAACATTACTTTTGTATATCTTTGAGCATATAATGTGGTTAGCCTGGATTCCACGTTACACAGCGTAGTCAGCAGAAACAGAGAGATAATATCCTTATTCCCAAAACCACAGATAACTTGATGGTTAAAAAAATAATAATATATGAGTCTTGGGTACTCCGTTTTAATATTACCGCCAATAATCTCATCCACTCTTAAGACTCTTCCAGCCCCTGCAACCTCACCCCTACCCCAAGCATCCACAGCCTCTCCCACTCCTAGGATTCACACCCTTCTCAGAATACCACAGCCTGAAGCCCTAATCGGTATCTTCATTCTCACACACACACGCACACACACACACACACACACACACACACACACACACACACACACACACACACACACACACACACATTTTAATCCCTGTCTATCAATTTAATCATTCACTCAACCACTTGGAGGCCTGTTAAGTTATTCACTCAACCACCTGCCCACCTACTGAACCAGTCCATTACCCACCTCTACCTACTCTAAAATTCCTCAGCCCCTATCTTCCTATTTATTTAACCAAACTTATAGCCATCAACCTTCCTATTCAGCCACATGCCCACCTATTCAATCAGTCCTTTAGCCACCTGACCATCTGTTTAGTCAGTCCCACACCCACCTACTCATCTACCCACCTACTCACCCACCTACTCACCTTGTCTCCCACCTACCCACCTATTCACCATCCTGCTCACCTCTTAGACCACCTGCCACCTATTCACCTCGCTACCCAGTCACACCTGAATGCCTGCTCGTTCTGCTGCCTCCCTGATCTGAGCGATAGTGATCTGACTGCTCTTGATAAGTACTGAAGTGACGCCAATTCCTCTTTAGTAGTGTGTGTGTGTGTGTGTGTGTGTGTGTGTGTGTGTGTGTGTGTGTGTGTGTGTGAGAAAGAGAGAGAGCACTAATCCTGCTAATGCCGGGGGTGAGCTGTTACGTCAAGGAGGCTTCAGATCTGACACTGGGTTAGGAACCGCACTATGGTCAAAGCCTGGTGGATTAAGTAAAAATAATGTTACCAATTTACGAATTTTCTGCATATACAGTATCTATATCTGTTAGTCTGTCTACTTCTCCTTCTTTATTTGTGTGGCTATCTATCTATCTATCACTCAATCATCTATCTATCCATCCATTTTCTGTCTATCTGTTTATATACTATTCAGTCAAACAGTAGGCATCTACCTGTATCCTCCTACACTTTCCATCTGACAACAAATTCATCACTCTCTGCATCTACCTAACCACTCCCTGCACGTCTACATTAACATACTAGCAGGGGTACCAGACGTTGCTCAGGTAAAACCCTATAATCATGCATACCGGTATTGCCTGTGACCCTGGATGACCACTCCCCCTATGGCAGAGGATTCCCAGGGTCCTATTTAACCTATTGAACCTGTTCCTCCTTTGCCCATTTTCATAGAGATATAATCCCATGGAAATATTCCTACCATGGACCTATCTTCTCACTACCCCCCACCCCACCCCCACACGCCCTGCCCACCCCACCAATCCATCCATCCATCTGATCCGTTGTAGCTAATAATTATATGGCTGTTTAAAAATAAAATACGGTGATCGGTTACCATGTTCCCACTATTTTAACTTGATTATATCTAATTAGTTCTAATTTTCGACATCAGGGACGCCACTTTAGCAACTACAGTATAATGTACCGGTACACATTTAAATTAGTTGTAAGAAGTTCCACTGTTAGAGCTGTTTAGATAGTTCTACACACACACCCCCCTCGATTTCCAGGCAGACAGACAGAGAGACAGACAAACAAACATTCTCTTTTATACATATACAAACCAATGCTATTTATACCAAATCCCCGGTATCCTTCTACATACCGTACAAGTACATCAGTGAATTAATAATGGATCTAATACAAATAATCGAAGGGCCACAACTGCGGGAAGATTAAGGTATCTTATTAGTATATTGACTACAAAATCCAAATAAGAAAAGGGATGTAAAGAATTGAGTGTTACGACTGACCAGCCTTTGAGAGAGAGAGAGAGAGAGAGAGAGAGAGAGAGAGAGAGAAGGGTATAGATAGGATAGAGTTGGTACTTACATAGACCAGGCACTGCACAACAAGTTACCTGAAACAATGGAAACAATATTATACAAGACTGCATTATTTAATTATATGATTAATATGGATTAGTAGAATATGGATAAATCATAAGGAAAAGTAGTTTACACTTTATACTGTTATTTCTTTACAACATAATGCTACTTCAAATGACTTAACACTTAGCTGCTACGAGTAGAATGTTATTGGCCACCATTAAATACTTATACAGCAATAACCAGTGTGGTGCTTATGAACTATGGTGGACAACACAGAGGTCACCGCAGGTAGTACGTTAATGTCTGTGTGGTGCAAGTTCCGTCAACAACACTGTCTGAGGTTTGTCAAGAAATCATATGCAATAATATATATACTAAATGAAATAACAGGAATACTGAAAGGTCAGAATTGCATACAGATTAGTACTGAACGTAATCAATGGAAGCACTAAGTCGTGTGAGTGGGGGTGTGAGCACAAGGGAAACTAATGTATATCCTAAATGAATGCTCATGATTGATTCAGTTTGAGAATCAAACACATTATGCCTTTTCAGCTGAAACACGTCAGTTCTCATTTCTGTTGATAGCATTTACTTTATACTTATATAGATCACTGTAACCAAAGTCTTAAACATAAACAATAAATTTTGTTATAAAATTAATAACACACAGCTTAGCTCGACAGGAATTATGAATACATATATGCATTTAGATATGTATAAACACGTGTGTATTTACAGTGGAATCTCCTAAACCGTGATCTTATGAGACTAGCACAGGCCGCGGTTTGAGAATTCTGAGTTAGAAATAACTAATTTTATGGGGAAAATTACTTACAAGTCTGTTATCTTGGAAAAGTTGCCTCCCTTACCCCCAAACCTACATCAAACTGGTCACTTGCCTTACTTTGACTGACGACATTGCTAGAATGGACGAAGGAGAGTGGAGGAGTTCGGGACTATCTGACCAGATTTATTTTCAGCCGTGATCCTGTAAGGCCAAAGACGTTTAGGCCATACTTAACCAAAGCTAACCTATATTTTGGCCGCAAAGCATTTCCTCATTTGCCACCTTGGGCCACTACAGCTGAACTGGTTTACGGCCGAAATGACCGGGACGCGGGATGAGGGGTTATGAGGCTTGAGGTGGACTACAGCCTCTCAGCACGAAGCGAGTGTACCGCTGCCTCATGCTGCCACCTCTGTGCCACTTCCTCCTCTTCGATCTCCCTCAAGAACCCCTCAAAGTCCAGTGTGGAGGCAATGGAAGCAGTGTCATTGTCGCCCTCAGCTTCTTCCATGTCGACGAAAGAGTCGTTAATTCGTTGAAACGGGCACTGCCTTTTCATATTTTCTGTTGAAATGAATTATTCACAGTTACTTAATTACCATTTCTGGATTACCACAGCTACTGGGCATTTTTATGAACTTACCTCGGAAAGCAATAAATGAGGATTTTGAATGCGTGATACATGGACGCATCCAGTCAGCGCAGTGTATATATACAGCATATATATATATATATATATATATATATATATATATATATATATATATATATATATATATATATATATATATATATATATATATATACACACACACACATACACATACACAATGGAATCACATATATCGTGCGTTTCTAAACAACTAATTCATAATATGCGGCAATATCATGCAACAGTTTGCAATACTTTGCGAAAATTTAAGTAATTTATCACTGCAAACTCGAAAGTGAAGGTTTTCCAATGCGTTTTTAAGCATCTATTGTGTTATGTTTGCACAAATGGTGGTTTCTTAATATGCTGTATAAAATGAAATTTTCCTCTCTGTATCAGGTAGGCTAATTTTGAACTATATATAGATCTGACAGGAGTTGCCAGACAATTCCAGACTGATTAATACCAGCAGTGTTTACTTATTTTGCCCATGGTTTTTACCTTTAATGGAGTTTTGGATGAATGTTAAGACTGTTGTATTTCTTGACATCCAGAACTGCGGTAATGTGGTTTCCATCATGGTATCTAGTCTTACCTCCCTATGTGGATATGGGCCAAATAAAACTTGCCTAGCAAAGCCAACGACACTCATTCGCAGACCAGCTTCCTTTCTTCATCTTAATATCTCATAATTTCCTTCTTGGTGGATCAGAAGGGAGTCAGAAAAGTCACAGAGGGTCCATCAGTGTTACTGCACCCAAATCCTGCACAATCAAACCATTAATAAAGGCAAAAGCACCAGTAAAAAAACACAGCACCAGCCCCTCATTTTGCGGCTATCAACAGCTTGGTTTGTCAACATTATAATTCGGCAATTATCTGGGTGTTGCCATATGTAGAGATGAGGATTATAATGGAAATCTTCAGCAGCTCAATTTAACCACCCATGTATCACAGCAGGTGACGAGATGCATTTTTAGACGAAGCTGCTAACTGCGGCTACCAACAGTTTGGTTTGTCAGCATTATAATTTGGCGATTATCTCGGTGATTTGGTATGTTGAGATGAGGATTAAAACGGAAATGTTCAGTAGCTCAAATTAACAAAATTAAAGCATTAGTTTATTCTTCAACCAGACATGTATCACAGCAGGTGACGAGATGTATTTTTAGACGAAAGTCTGCAGTCAACTGACTCAGCCAGCATCCGGGCTGTGAGGCATTTGCACCAAACTGCCACCACGTCGGCCTATCAATCAACAAGCAGCTGAAAATAATGGCTGTCCAGTCTCTCTATAGGGTCTCTAACGATTACTAAACCAATCATATTCAAGCATGGTACTTACTATGTGCCAATTACAGCACTCCCTCCCTCACCAAGCATGAAGAGCAAGCACGCGTGAACCCCACCGCCTGGCTCTTGTTCGTGCACTGCCTCCTCTCTGTTGGCATGTGGTTCCGGTGTGGTGTAAGTTTTTTTTTTTTTTTTTTCCACACGTTTCCTCCGCCTGCCCAGATTTACCATGGCCAATTGTAACCCTCCTAAGCCTACAACTTCTCTGGGGATGGGGAAGAAGAAGAAATCAACGGTGATTTGCACATAGAAGCTATTTGTAATAAGAAGGAACCCCTCCCCCTACACCGTCCAATTCAAGCAATGTCGTCAGTCATAGTCAGGTAAGAATCTTACAATATTGTTCATTTCCATTAAATGCTTTACTAATTTCTTTTCCAGGTTGTTCGAGTTCGCTGGTGGCCAGTTTGATGTTGGTTTAAGAGTAAGGGGATGGAAGGCGGTGGCTCATTCCGCAGAGGTGACCTGCAGTCCTAACGGACCCCGTTCAGATCCCCGTTGTGGCAGGGAACACTTTATGGATTTCAGTTTCATAAAAAGTAGAATTTACTGATCTACCAGAAGACCTGTCGACATGTTGTAAAAACAGCCCCAATAATACTAATACATCAGTCCTGTACGAGACAGCTTTAGCATGTATTCAATATGGACGGTGGGTGTTAGCGCCGAAGTGGTGACATTTGGAGATGTAGGAGGACTATTGGGTCTTAGGGATATGCCCTGGGGATAGGCCCTGAAGCCTTTGATCATAGTCGGACACAAAAAAGAAAAAAAAAAATCTAAATGACAGATTCATAAGTAATTTTTCCCATAAGATCGGTTACTTCAAAACTGCGAAATTCTCAAACCGCGACATGTGCCCTGTCTCATAAGACCGCGTTTTGGGCGATTCCACGTATACAGTACGTACTCGTATGTACAGTATGTGTGGAGGAGAGGGTGTGCGCGCGAGAGAGAGGGGGGGATTACTTCACCTTACTAGTTACTATCGGTGTGACTATACCTCAGATCAATGCAAGCTGTCTGTATGAACACCCCCATCATCAACCTTAACCTAAATAGGTCAACTCCTGGGAGGCACATGTATGTTATTATGAAGCTGGCTATTGTTGGAATTGGCAATGGCATCATGGAAAAATCCCAACAGTGATAGGGTGATGTGACGGTATTGTGATGAACTAAGATTGGTGTGAGTGATGTGTGATGAACTGAGGGAGACGTGACAGGATGATATGAAAGGGTGATTTTTCATGAGCTACGGGTGATGTAACAGCGTAAATTGTGATGAACTAAGGTTGATATGACAGGGTGATTACGAAGAACCACGGGTGATGTAACAGGGTGACTTGTGATGAACTAAGGGTTATGTGACTGGGTGATTTATGTTGATCTAAGGGTTTGTAACAGCGTGCTGAGACAGGATGATTTACGATGAACCGAAGATATGTAATGTGACAATGTGATCTATAACGAACGAAGGTTGATATGACGAAGATTTATGAAAAACTGTGTAACGTTTGTGATGTGATAGGACGATTTATAACGAAATATGGGCGATGTGACTGGCTGACGAATAATCAACTAGGTGCTCTCTGTGACGGTGTTGAGGTGGACAGGAGACGGAAGGCGGGTCAGCAATGATGAATGATGATATGCTGTTCTGCAAATGTCAATCACCTCGTTAACAGAAAGGGAGGGGGGAGAGACGAGGAGGGGGAGGGGGCTAGACTCCAGAGAATGAAAGAAGCCAGGGGACGGGTGGAGGAGGGGGAGGGGGCTACAGACTCGGAAGAAAATAGAAACCAAGACAAGAGAAAAACGGGGTGAAGGGTAACAAACTCGAGAGAATGAGACAAGAAAACAAGGGAAGAGAGAGGGAGATGGGGGGGGGTACAAATTCGAGTGTGAAAACAATCCAGAGCAGGAGAGGTAAAAGAAAGAGCAAAGGAGGAGGTAACAGACTCGAGACAATCAGACGAGAGTATGCAGGAGAGCAGGAGAGACCTTCGTAGTAATGTCTGTTGTAGTTCCAGGTATATCTGAATGTGAACCCAGTGGACTGCAGGCTGAAGCTGCCCCTCTCATGCAGTCCAACATCCTTGGAGAATTAGATTAACACCTTCACCCAAATGTATTCTGTATTCTTGTTACTTATGTATGATTTTACACAACAGAGGAAAGGTTTCTCTTTGCGAAAGGGTTAAGACAACTCTCCCGTTCGTAAAGTCTCTCCAAAGCTGAATATCATATGGAGGCAACGAAAATGAAGTAAAGACATTCACCAGATTTAAGGGGTCAAGGGGATGGGAAAAAGGGGGAAACAAAGTAGTGTGAAAAATAGTACCGGGTATATCTATCTATCTATCTACCTATCTATCTATCTATCTATATCTATATCTATATATCTATCTATATCTATATCTATCTATCTATCTATCTATATATATATATATATGTGTGTGTGTGTGTGTGTGTGTGTGTGTGTGTGTGTGTGTGTGTGTGTGTGTGTGTGTGTACGGTATGTATGTATGTATGTATGTAAAACACACAAAGGAAAAAATATCTGATATCAATGGAAAAATATAAAGGAAGACAAACTGATGAGGGAAGTAACTTAAAAAAAAACAAAGAGGGCAAGACAGAAAGGAAAAAGTAATAAAAAGGATTGGAAAGAAAATACACAACAGAATCAAGAAAAAACAGACAGGAATGTAGTACCTGTAATTTAAAAACAAAACATGGAAAAAACACGAAAACATGACAAAGATGACATAGCAAAATAACATACAAACGCTAAGGAAAAGAAATGGAAAAAGAGAAAAAAAAATGCAGGCAATAATAGGCTAGAAATAAACATGAGGTGGTAAATGTGGACGTGGTGTCAGGTGGACGCGATGGAGGTGACAAGTGGAAGGGGTGGAAAGGGGTGAAGAGGAGGGTGGAGTGGGAAAGGGAGGGAGGGGGAGGCGGAGGGGATGGAAGGGGAGTGGAGTGGGAGTGGAGGGGAGAAAAGAGGAAGTGAGGGATTGGGAGAGGTAGAAAAACAGACGAGGAAAGAGAAACGGAGGAGAGTGAGGAGATGCAGGCATGAGGGGAGGAGAATGAGAGAGTGAGGAAAGGAGGGGACTGAAAGAGAGGGAGGGAGGGAGGGAGGGGGAGAATTAATTAAGTGAAGGAGTAAGAGACAAGTGGAAAAACTGACGAGAGAGAGAGAGAGAGAGAGAGAGAGAGAGAGAGAGAGAGAGAGAGAGAGAGGAAAAGTAAGAGGACACAACGATGAAGACAATGATGCACAGGAGAGGAAAAAGCTGAAGAAATTGGTGTGGGACAGGAGGAGGCGGGGAGGTAAGAGGAGAGCCAGCCTGTGTGTGTGTACGCCAGGGTGATGCCAATAATAATCACCATATTTTCATGCAGTAGCGACATCAAGCAACTGCGCCTCTCTGGTCTGCTGTCTGCTTTGATCAATTGCGGGATCTGCCAATTTGCATGCACGTACAACATCAATATTAATTATTTAGGAATATTATGCAGGGATGTGCTTATACCGCCCACGCCAAGATTAATTACTGGGGAATATTATGCAGGGATGTGCGTGTATTTAAGTGTTAAGTTTTGGTGATATGCGAGGGTGGTGAAGTCAGTCATATGGTTCGCTGCTGGGAGAAGGGTTGGGAGATGGGGATGCAATGGGACGAGAGGATGTGAGGGATAGGGGTGGGGCAATGCTGCGTAGATCCACCCCCCCCCTCTTTCTTCTACCCCACTCAGTTACATGGTTCTAATCTGCAAGATGGGATAGAGGTTGGAAAGGGATGGGGTGAGGGAATGAGAAGGGTTGAGATGGAGGTGATGCTGTGCAGATCCCCGCCCCTCTTTCTTCTACCCTATTCAGTTATATGGTTCTGATCTGCAAGCGGAGTGGGGAGAAGAGGAAGGGAAGGGTGAAGGGTGTTGTCTAGATCAACCACTTCCCCTCTCCATCCCATTCCAGATCGTCACCCCACTTTTGAGCCTCACCTTGGGTCATCACGGTATCAACATTTATTCTATCAGTTACCACAAACTCTTTACCTTATGTACTGACTCATTACTATCAGATCAGTCTATCTCTCCTGTTTCTTATTCATTATCATCCATTTTAGCTTTATCTATTTTAATCTACTTACCCTTATGCTGTTCCACACTCAAAATATCTTTTCATCGTCTCATATCTTCTCATCTCCTTATCCTCCTACTTCTCATTCATCCCATTCACTTATTGTTTCCTTATTTTAGTTTCACCTTTGCTCATAACGCTATCCTCCTTCTAAACTACATTCATCACATCCATTCCTTACTTCCGTATTTGGCCGCACTTCAGCTTTTCAGTCCATCTCCATATTGTCCATCTTTCACCACCAAATGATTCTTGGCTTATCGTTATTCATCATCCTATCCACTCTCACAGCACAACACACTCCCACGCACCCTCACACCACCACCAACATCTCCCTCACAGCACCATCCACCACCTTCCTCACAGTACAACAAACCACCTCCTTCATAGCCTCACAGCATCACGCGCTGCCCTTCACCCGTACAGCACCACACACTGACCCTCATCTTCACACCACCAAACACCACTTCCCTCACACCACAACACACCACCTCCCTCGCACCACAACACACCACCTCCCTCACACCACAACACAATGTTCCTCATCATCCACACCATAACACAATATCTCACTCACACCACCACCTCTCTCACACAACTACACCCTGCTCCTCACCCTCACCCCACATCACACCACCTCCCTCACACTACAACATACCACCTCCCTCACACCATCACACACCACCTCCCTCACATCACCAAAAAACACCTTCACACCAGCACACACTGCCCCTCACCCTCTTACTACCACACCCCCCCCGCCCTTATACTATCACATACTGTCCCTCACCCTCACACACCACCTTACCGCCAGCAGCACACACACACACACTCAACTTCACCCTCACACGGCCACACACTCTCTCCCCGCATACACACACACACACACACACACACACACACACACACACACACACACACACATTACCTTACTCCCAGTGTGCAGGCGTTCACACACACACAAAACCACCTACCTTCATGCCCACACACTCTATCCTACCTACAAATCACCAAACATCATAATTATCACTCTCACACAAACACACACCGGTCATACCCTCACACTACCAACACCAACATTACCTTCACACAAGCACACACCACGTCATCCTCCCACCATGCCACACCACCTTCCTTCCACCATCATACACTACCATCACACTCGCTGCAGCCATACAAGTTAAACCTCTAAGACTGACGTTACCCAAAATTATGAGAGTAATTATAACAGGTCGCAGAGGCTTAACTGAGGTGGTCTGTAACCCTCCGAGGCCTACAGGAATTCCCTTCCTAAACTGAACAACATTTACTTTCGGCAGTCACGATAAGATACCCAAGTAATCTCGCCATGCCTCAAAGTGTTATATAGCAAGAAAGTCCAATTAACGAATAAGGTGATGATTTAGGCCACATGCCAGACCAACCTTCAGTACGTCTGTGTATGTCTGCATCTACATCCATACAGTATACCTTTACAAGAAGATCTACTTTGCCTCTAATGTCACTGGTAATGGCTTGGCAGTAATGTATTTGAGGGGTTCCCCATTCACCCCCGCCCCCCCCCCAAAAAAAGAAGAAGATAAAGAAACAATTAACTAAAAGCCAGCCACCAATCACTCCCTTTATGGTGTAGGGGTCCAAGGCTAGACCGCCACAGTTAAACAAAAATTAAAAGTACCGGTACGTGACTTCCCAACCCCTCCCACATTACATGAGGCAATAACCCTCAGTAGCCTCTGAGAGACTCGAATCTATGTGCGTAATTTTTATGACCGTCACTCCAATTGGTGCTTTATAAAACACAAGAACAATCACCCTTCTCAAGATGAACGTTGGTGTGCTGCCACATTGCCCACACGATACAACATAAAAAAGATGTGAAAGAAATACAACAACCAAAATGTAATTATATATACGAAACTGAACCACCAAATAAGTATTTTATTTCTTATCAGTTTCCCCCTCACATCCCAACAAATAAACTAACAAACAAAGACGTCGCCTTACGCAATCCGTTCGACTACAGAAAAAATTATTTTTTGTCTGTCCAGAGAGGCTTCAGACGTACAACACACACAAAAAAAGTCCTGCATAAAAGGAAAAACAAGCGACATCCGCCAATTCTCTAGAGAAAACTAATTTTCGCTACTCTCTCTCTCTCTCTCTCTCTCTCATGTGCCTGCGTAGTTGTGGCGCAATGATTTTTTTTTAATAATCTCTCTCTCTCTCTCTCTCTCTCTCTCTCTCTCTGCCCCCGATAACCATCACCCCCCCTCCCCCCACTCCCCATTCTTGCCCCATCACCACATCAGATAGTCTCTCTCATTTGGAACTCTATTCTGCCCATAATTAATTTCGCTTTATCTTGCGGTCTACGAGTCTGATTTTTAATGTTTTTCCCCTCCTGGATCCAACCCACTCCGTCTGTAATAGAATGACGATGATGATGATGATGATGATGATGATGATGATGATGATGATGATGTACTTTCCCTCTCAAATGCTGTCTATATTTTTTTTACAGTATTTTCTCGGTAGTTTGTCCAGTCACGTGTTCAAAGCCACACTATACACACTGACATTTGTCTTACGTACCCTCCTGCCAGTGGTCCTGCCAATGCATATTTAAATTAGTTTACCCTCGCATAAATGTTCAGTCCATCTTCTGACGTAAGTGGCTGCTCCTCCCACGACTCTCTCTCTCTCTCTCTCTCTCTCTCTCTCTCTCTCTCTCTCCAGGTACTCCTAATTTCGTCTTTTATACTCTCCCTCTCTCTCTCTCTCTCTCTCTCTCTCTCTCTCCAGGTACTCCTAATTTCGTCTTTTATACTCTCCCTCTCTCTCTCTCTCTCTCTCTCTCTCTCTCTCTCTCTCTCTCTCTCTCTCTCTCTCTCTCTCTCTCTCTCTCTCTCTCTCTCTCTCTCTCCTTTACCCTTGCAACCCATACATCAAATCTCCCGTCCCCTAACTCTCACTCACTCACTCTCACGATGTTTCCGTCACTCACTCTATCTTTCACCCACTCTCTCTCACTATCTTTCACCCACTCACTCTCACTATCTTTCACTCACTCACTCTCACTATCTTTCACTCACTCACTCTCACTATCATTCACTCACTCACTCTCACTATCTTTCACTCACTCATTATCACTCTCACTATCTTTCACTCACTCATTATCTTTCACTCACTCACTCTCACTATCTTTCACTCACTCACTCTCACTATCTTTCACTCTCTCACACTCGCTATCTTTCACTCACTCACTCTCACTGTCATCCACTCACTTTCACTATCATTCACTCACTCACTCAGTCTCACTAACATTTACTTACTCACTCTCACTATCATTCACTCACTCACTGTTACTGAAATCCACTTTCACTTTTATTACACTTTATTCATTTTCTCTGGCCAGCACTCACTCGTAGCTCTTGCTTTACATTCTCTTACACTCACTATGTTCCATTCACTAGCTCACATTTTAATTTATTACGTTTGTTCACACACACACACACACACACACACACACACACACACACACACACACACACACACACACACACACACACACACCGTTTCATTTTCGCTCCGCCTCATTACTCAATATCCTTTTTCTTCTACACTCACATGCGCTTTCCCATAATTAGTTTCAATGGTCAGTCTCTTACATCAATTCTCATGCTTCAGTATCATTTCACTTTCTCACCCTGTCCAGCTTCCATTCACTCACTCTCACTAGCCCTAAGTCACTTTCACTTGCTAATTCTTCCTCTTCCTTTACATCTATTCAAACGCCAGCTTTCATATTCTCTCGCTCTTACCAGCTGCCACTTACTCACCCACACTATCATCCACACTCACCCATTCACTTTCAATAACATGTCCTCACTTTCATCCCTAACTTTCACTGTCATACTCACATCTGTAGTGCCACAGCTGTCACTCTCACAACTCGCCCACATACTCAACAGGAATTCACACTTGCTTTCAGGAACCCTTATTTTCCTTCTCACACTCCTCAGCCTGCTCTCATATTCTCTGTTTACAGGTAGTCTTCTGTCTCATTAATGTCCTACCCCCTCCAAACACACACACACACACACACACACACACACACACACACACACACACACACACACACACACACACACACACACACACACACACACACACACACACACACACACACACACACACACACACACACACACACACACACACACACACACACACACACACACACACACACACACACACACACACACACACACACACACACATCTTGAAACTATTTTCTCGCTTTTCTTTCAATAAAGCAAAAAATTAATTATTCTGGCGTGCACATCCGATCAAGGACTACCTGACTCCCCCCCCCTCTCTCTCTCTCTCTCTCCTGTATATACATACATACACACATACAGTATATATATATATATATATATATATATATATATATATATATATATATATATATATATATATATATATATATATATATATATATATATATATATCAGGATGTCAATCTGGCACCCCACAGTCCTCGAGGATAACCAGACTTCTTCATGGCGTTGTTGTCAGGGTGTTTCCCAGAGGTACGGTAATCCCCACTACTATGGTTGGTTTGCTTTCACTTGACCGAATTGAACCACTGCCACAGCTTGAATACTAAGTAGTGGCTTTTATGAAAATCGCTGGGCTTTTAGTTATGAGGCAGGAATGAGATTCCTTAATTACTAATCAAATCAACCCTCCAGTCCAACTAATCTTGGTCAATAAATGAGCTGAAAGTGGTTAGGGATCGTTGTCAGGGTGGAGTTAACGCGCTGTAGAATATCCACCTACTGCAATGGAGCGTCTTCTCGCAGTGGCACCGATATAATCAGGCTTCACTCCCGTTACACAAACGTCCCTCAAGTTCCTCCCGATCTCTCATATGGAGGTTGGTTGATTGCAGCAGAACAACCTCGGCCTGCAGTGCACCGGTTTCAGGATCAAATGAGCCTGGAGCTGCAACCACTACCATTAGCAAACCCACGTGTCCACCAGGGCCCGCCCAGTTATCTCAACTCACCTGTCAACAAAAGGGCTAAACTTTATTACTGTACCTTCCTTATCTGGCGAGTTCGTGATGGCACACCGTCACAGAGTCAATGTATATTCAGTTCTGATGCTGCAGTATCATATGGAGTGCTGTTTCTTCTTACGGATAAATACTGATGTATCATTTTCTTTGTACCCATGAATTTTCTTATTCATGACTAAGTTGTACTAACGAAGTTGTTAACCTTTATACGTGTAAGCTGATATTAATATAATTTGATTACCAATTTTGCATAATCATTTACTGTAATGGTACACTTTATCTTCTAGCATAAAATTCGGCAATAAATTATCAACAAGCTGTGCAAACCCGTTCCCGGCTGGCATTTTAGTGCTGACGTATAAACACAACAGGATATCTAGTCAAAGATGTCACATATCAAATTTGGAGTAAATCGGGTGAAAATTTACGATTTTATGCCAATTTGAAATTTTAGGCCCTACCCACCTGACACTGACCCCCCTACCGCTAACTGGGAGGTGACCCCCCCTGATGTAATGAAGCATGTTATAGGATGCAGATTTGAAAGATGCACCTTTAGGTTTTGGTTTCATGTCGATATGACGGATTTGAAAGGAGTTATGGCGAAAAAACGAATTTTACCTGTCCCCGTTATTTTTTTTTTTTCATTACATTTTTTGGGCCTACAGCCTGGGCCTTGGCCCAATCTGGCCCGAAATTCAATCAGATCATCAGAAGGTCACAGCCCATCATCCCTGTAATTTTAGTCAAAACCGCACCAGTAGTTTTCACGTAAAGTTGTTAACAGACAGACAAACCTAGTGAAAAAGCGGCGGGGACGGGTAATAACGTTGTCACAAGGCAACATACTGTACAGTCATGACCTCGCAGCTCATTGATAGTCAAGAGATTATAGGTTTTTAATCGGTCAATCACCTGTTTCTCAATGGCTACAGCAACACACCTGGAACAACATTGTCTACGATCTGAATCCGTCATTACTGGAGTTTCATCAGGCCTTCGCGTACGTGCCCTAGTGCCCCAGTTTGATTCCTCCAACCAAATATATTCTTACTATACCAAGAAGCGGTGCCAAGGCACAGTAAACCCGTCCCTGGCAGTCATTTTAGTGCTGACGTATAAACACAACAGGATATCTAGTCAAAGACGTCACGTATCAAATCTGGAGTAAATCGGGTGAAAATTGACGATTTTGCACCCATCTGAAATTTTAGGCCCGACCCACCTAACACTAACCTCCCTACTGCTAACTGAGGGGTGACCCCCCTGATGTAATGAGGCATGTTATAGGATGCAGATTTGAAAGATGCACATTTAGGTATTGGTTTCATATCGATACAACGAATTTGAAAGGAGTTATGGCGATTTTTTTTTTTTTTTTTACATTTTTGGAGCCTACAGCTTGGGTCTTGGCCCAGTATGGCCCAAAATTTAATCAGGTGATCAGAAGGTCACGGCCCATCATCTCGGTAATTGCAGTCAAAATCACACCAGTAGTTCTCGCGTGAAGTTGTTAACAGACAGACAGACAGACAAACCGCGTAAAAACAATACTCGTCCCTAAGCCCCTGCGGGGTGGGGACGGGTAACTAGAAGAGTGTTCACTGTTTTTGCCAGACCCTCCAAAAGACACAACTAAACTACACAGAATTATTTATTTCATGTAGCTGAAGAGAGGAGGACAAGGACCAGTGAATTTGTTCCCACTCTCCTAAATCGCACTGACACAGAGAGAGAGAGAGAGAGAGAGAGAGAGAGATGCATTGCATGCCAAGGTATACAAGCAGAAAAATTATTCACATTTGTTTGCGTTCATTTGCTTTTCTGTTTAGCCGTATTATATTACATGGATTAAATATATTCTTTATATATTTTATATATCTGGAGGCTAAAACGATGTTCACATAACTGTATTCATCACACCGTTGGTGCAGCGCGGGAATGGTGACAGTGAGTTTAAACGAATGACTCACTCCCGGTTAATTTGATAGTAGGCAGGACCCTGGGAGGGCACGGCAAACATCCCCAACATTACACCCGCCTTTCTATATGCAAAACATGACGGCCAACAAACCTTATCCCAAAGAAAAAAAACATCAATATCAACTCATTTCGAAATGCTTATATACACCGCGTTTAAAAGACTGGAGGTCATAGGCAGTAGGAAGGACAGACGGAGAAAAACAGCTCCATGGCTGACCATTTGCGTAACTGAAAGACTGACAATAACGATTAGCTTTTACATCTTATAACTAACCAGAGAAGAGGTGAGACAGTGTACAGTTGGGCTTTTGGTACTCTAACTTGGGCCAGATATACGTCTTGTTGGAGACAACAGTTCGACTCTATACATGTTTTACACAGCACTCCTTCGCGGATGACACGGTATTCTAGTGTTAATATTCCATTACAACTCAGCATTCAAGACGGAGATAGCAATTTTAGGCCAAGTTAGGGTAAGAAGAATATAGATTATTGTTATGTGCCCGCAGTGATGGTAGAATGATTCAAGCAGGGAGTCCAGAAGAGCAGTGACCAGAGTAGCATCAGTGCAACACTGTGGTCAAAACAGGGCGACAGAAGTGATTTAGTGAGAGAAGGCAGCTGACGATATGAAATGCATCAGTCTCCACCCTGTTGGGAAGTGCTCAGTGTGGTGAGCCTTATCCATCAAATGCAAAACGTACTCCACACAGAAACAAACAAGGCTCGTGTACAAAGTCAGCAAATGAGTCGGGTTACACAAAGCAAGGAGTCGGATCAACAAACTTAACCTCCAAAGAAGACCAACTTACGAACATCGAACTGGGGGAGGTGGTGACCGAGTCGGTAGTGAAATGGTCGATTGTCCCAATGGACGCGGGTTCGAATCCCGCTTGGGCAAGAAATAGTTTAACGGATCTGAATTTCGCTAAACTAGACTTTACTGATATGCTAAGGACCCGCCGACATATCGTAAAAGCAGACCCACTAATACCAATACACCAGTACTGTATGCAACAGCCCAAGCATGTATTCAATATGGACGGTTAGTGTTAGCGCCGAAGTACGGTAGTGGCATGTGGTGTGTTTTACGTGGAAGGAATGCTGGGCCTCAGGGAACAGGCTATTAAGCTTATGCACAGAGTCGTGAGCATGAAAAAAGTATTTCATTGCAAAATCAATATAAACCTTTGTTAGCAAGACAGCCCTGGGGTGTCCCACTAACACCTTTTATGGGGAAATGTTGAAGCTGGTCACACCTAGGGATTTCAGTGAGCTAACTTCACAACAGCTCTCCTAAGCACTAAACACCCCCTCCCACGAAATATCACCCTCTCCCACGCGCCTCACCAGCCTTCACCTTTCCCTCCGTCCGGCTCTGAGCGACACCGGGTTCCCACAGCCAGCAAATTGTGTGGCGAGGCCAGTGGTTGCGACCATCCCTCTCTCCCTTCCTCCCACAGCACGAACTAGCCTCTCCTACACGTACACGACCCAACAGCCCTCTCTCACACTACATCTCCTTCTGTACCACACCTGACTTACCCACGTGCCCCACCAACCTTCATCTCTCTTTCTTCCGTCCCATGCAGCATTATTCTTTCCCAGGTTACATCTCCCTTCCCGAAGTCACCCCTGTCTCTCCTACGTCACATCTCCGTCTCCCACGTCACATTTCCCTCTCCTACACACCTCCCTCTCCGATATCACTCATCCCCATCCCATGTCACTCCTTCCTCTCCCATGCCATTTCCTCTCCTAAACACACCCTCTCCCATGACACACACGCCTCTCCCCTAACGTCACATCTCCCTCTCCTCATCGCCCCTCTCACTCCCAGTTACATCCCTCTCCCCGTCACCCCTCTCACTCCCAGTCACCCCTCCCACCGCAACTATCCCTTTCTCACGTCACGATCCCTCTCCTACGTCATAAACCTCCTTTCGCAAGTCACACACCCCTCTCCCACATCACACCTCTCTCTCCCACATCACACCTCTCTCTCCCACATCACACCTCCAACTCCCACGTCATAAACCTACTCTCTCAAGTAATAAACCCCTCCCCCATATCGCATCTCTCTCTCCCACATCACATCTCCAACCCCCACGTCACATACCCCTCTCCCAGACGGCACTTTCCTCTCCCACGTCTCCTCCGTCCCCCCCCCCTCCCTCCTTTCCTCCTTCCCACAGCTCCGACTTTCGTAATTCTTAAATCAACCAGTTTTTTCCTGTGTCCGCAAACCCGCTCATCGATTAAAAGATTAAGTGGGAAAAACCGCGAGAGTTTCATGTTCTTATCTTATCAGAGGTTTATGAGGTCCATCTCGGCCTCACCTTCCCTGCTGCTCTTATCGTCCACCGGCAAAAAATAACAATTCTCTGTTGGTCGTCTTGGTGTTATCTGCCTGCGCTGTGTTACCTCCTCGACCATACGGCAGTTTCACCAGACGCCTTTCAACGGCTCATAGCACTTTCACTATGTATGGGAATGAGTGGTACTATCTAGCCATTATTCAGTTTAATATAAACCGAGTATGGTCGCACCGTCACGGTATCTATCTGCAGTATACTGCTTCCTCCATTACAACAGTTTCATCAGACACTTTCAGCGGCCCACAGATCTCTTACTGTGTATGGGATATGAGTAATATTGTCACACCATCACTTAATTACACATCATCTTAGCGTGTCTGCACCCTTACGTCATCCATCTGTGCTGCATTGCTTACTTCAACTATCACTGCAAAAACACCAGACATACTTCAACAGCCTATAGGAGTGTGAGGATGAGCAGTACTGTCTATCGCTTGATCAGTTATCATATCAGCGTCCACGTCCTGACATCTCTCTGTTGTGTTACTTCCTCAACCACACGGCAGCTTCGGCAAATATCTTTCTACAGTACTTTCACCTAGTATGGAAATGAGAAATATTGTCCGTCTATGCTTTTATTAGCATTATTTCTAATATGTTCGCGCCCTTCAAGCCCCAGCCATCTATGTGTGTTACCTCCGCTATCATGGCACTTCCACCAGACACCTTTCAATAGCCGATAGCACTTCCACCGTGTATGGCCAATTAGCAATGAGCAAAGCCTTTTATCACTCAAACATCATATGTCCTCGCCCTTACATTACAGCTCGCTACTAAGTTTCTTCCTCGATCGCACGGCAAGTTCGCCAGACAATATTCAACAGTCGGAGTACTTTCACTGTTTATGGGAATGAGTGATGATGCCTGTCCCTCGCTCAGACATCACTCCCATGTATATTACTTAGGCATTAATGTGTCTGCAACTTTTCATTATCTGTCTACGTAGTATCATTTTACTACGGCAATTATACTACACACACTTCAACAGCCACTGCTTACGGAATGTGTAATACATAATGTCTATTCATCACACAAACATCACCTTAACGTGTCCACGCCCTTGCACTATCTGTTTGTGCCGCTACTTTATGCACTACAGCAGTTTCACCAGACATTCTTCAACAGCCCAGACTACTTTCACTGTGTATGGGCATGAGCAACATTGTCAGTCCATCGCACAATTAAGCATCATCCCACACCCTTACATTATCTGTCTGAGTTGTGTTACTTTCTACTCCCAACACAACACTTTCATCAGACTCTTCTTAACAGCCTAAAGTACCGTATTTTTACTGTGTATGGTAAAGGGTAATAATGTCTGCTCATTGCTCAAACATCACTTCAACACGTCTGTACACAAAAGTTAGGCTGTGTTTTGTTACTACCACAGAAATCTTACCAGGCACTTCTCAACCGCACATTGCACGCTACTTCCGCAATGTGCAAGAATGAATAATGTCTGTAGTACAACCTGAACCTTTCAGTAAAAGAGGTCCAAGATGCATAACATCGTTCGTAGATAGTCAGAACGATATAAAAAAAAACACGTCATCGCACTGAAGGAGTTTATGAAGACTATTTCCAACCACATCACTTTAAGATGCCTCCCCCCACGCTGAGCAACTTCGTCTGGTGGTATAGCACGGCAGCAGTGCTAGAGAAGGTCATAATACTGAAGAGGTTAATTAAACGTCACATCAGTGTGTCCGAACACTGACCTTCCATTCCTGCTCAGTGATTACCCAAAGCCAGTCAGGTACCATATTCATAAATTTTCCTAAACGCAAATACTGTATGAAAATGTTTCTATTCTTGCTCAAAGGCAACCCGCGCTATACTTTATCCACAAACATTCTTCAGCATAAATTGTGTATACGATTGCTCTTCCACCCATGGATTACCCCAACACTGATCCAATGCCATATTCACTTACCTTCTTGAGCTTTAGCTGAGTATAAGAGTGCTTGTCTTCCTCCTTGGACATTACCCAGTGCCGGTCAAGTACCATATTCGCAAACTTTCTTTAGCTTCAGTTGTGTAAAAAGGCTGTTTATGTATACCTTTACTTTCACTCATACAGCAACCAAACACTGCACAACCTGAAGTGAATACAAACATCATCAGTGCCACGACGTTAACTGTATTTCATTCCTGATTTCTCCATACAGTCTGAGTCAACTTGAAGTACTCTTTCACACTGAAGGGGTTAGACAGCCTATACGTACCCCTCCACTAACAATACATCTATCTTAACATGAATACATTAATCTGGAGACAACAAAATATAACCCCACAAAAGACGTCCTCTTGGTGAAGGGGCTGAAGTGATGAAATACAAAGCAAAATAATGAAGCATAATAATTCATTGCTATAGAGATTTTTTTATCGTCAAAACTGGTTAGGATTCTCTAAGCACACATATCCAGGCTCTCACTTACTTTCCTTCACTCTCACTGGCTCATGACTTTCCTGCACTCTCACTTACGACTTTCCTGCACTCTCACTTACTCATAACTTTCCTTCACTCTGATTCAACCTCTTCAATACGATGATGTCCTCTTATTTTTAACTCCCACCAGACGATTTAATTCAGCTTATGAGAGTTCTTTTTTTTTTTTCGAACAGGAGAAATAGGACCAAGCCTTCATTAACTCCTTCATGACAACAGATCTCCCAAAAACTGAATTAACTCGTGTGAGGTGAACAGTAATAAAATATACAGTAGAAGACGCCTTGGTAGTCACAGGATTAACTACTACAATGAGGAATTTTGTAACTTTTCTGGCCATCCCCCAAAATGGTTTATTCTCTCATTCATGGACTTCCGCAAAAAAACACTTATGAGACAAAAATATATATATCAATCAGTTTCTATCTCTCTGTTTGTCTATCCATCTATTTATTTATCTACATATATATAGTAATCTATCTCTTCATCTATGTAAACGAAAGGAAGTTGTTTAAAAAAAATCTATAAAAATTACACTATCAAATTATTAATCAAGCCATCTACCTTCTGTAACTATCAACAAGGATGGAAGATGATACAGAAAACAATAAAAAATAAATGGTCTATCTACCTATATGTCTATCTACAAGTTACCATATCTACAGGAAAGGAATGTGCCAAGTAAAGTCTCCTACTCGTCTGATGGTAGGCCTACAACAGACCCTGCATTAGTCTGCTTAGTCCCCTCACTACGATATATTATATTCGCAACTTACAGTCAATTTTAGTAATGGTTTTTACCTTCTAAGTGAAGCGGTTATTGAAGGCTATATACTGTATAACACCTCCAGCTCAAAAAACCATGCCTCAGCATAAAAAAAAAAAAAAAATGTCCGGTGGCGACAAGAAGGAAGCGAAAACAGATGTCACTGTATTGCACGGGTTATTCTCCCTCTTCCAGCCAGCCCTACCCTGTCTATTTGTCATTTTCCAAGCTGCAGAGAATTGCCAACCACTGCACACCCACGTAAAATCTGTTATGTTCAGAGCCGAATGATTCGGACAGCTTTATCCCCTTTCCTGCAAGAGTCCTTCCCTGACCTGAATATAAATGATTTGGTGATGGGAAGGATGAAATATAAATAGTAGTAATCACAGTAAAAGAGTTAACTGGAACTGTATCTGACACCTTCATTTAGAAAGATATGAAGTTAAAGCTATATATATATATATATATATACCAGTAATCATCTGATAGAGACGAGAAGAATAAAATACAGCAAAACGACGTCATCGCAATGAGTGGATTAAATCTCGAAAATTGTAATTATGCAGAAATATATTTAAAGTACGTACAGCATATACAGTACTATATGTCTGTATTTCATGCAGTAGGTGGGACATCCACCATTCATTTAATGTAATGCTACCTTCAGGCGTCTTTGCACTGACAAATCTAGCACTTTCTTGTATGTTTGGAGACCTTTTACTACGCTGGGAGGGAACTACAGAAGCAAATGGACGCCTAGTTGTCTCATGGGTTAAGGCACTCCAACTGGATGTGGCCGATCAAGGCTTAAATTCGAGGAGTAGCTGAGGTTTAGTACTTAAAAAACTGCCGCTGACGGAAGGGCGATTGGTCATTGTCTTATTAAATATCTGGCCAAAATATGGCCCAGCCCCGGCTCTAAACTCATGATGAGGCAATATAAGATTGACTGATACATAGATCGACAGACAGAATGGGTAGTGCTTATGTGAATGATCTATTACGTCCACTGGGTTAGAACTATGATGAGCTGCTGGACCAGACACAGGACTAGATATAAACTCAACATACACCAGACATAGACGCAACATGGGGTTGCACTGGCATCATGCCGTGACTTTAACACCAGACTGCACATTTACTCAACACTGACTGGGCGCCTTGTTTTCGCTGGTTTAGAAAGCTTTCTGGCACCTCTGTTTTCCCATTTATATTACATATTTCATTTATATTATTTATGTTGTCTTAGGTCGACGTAGAATGCACGGATAACCTACCAGTATAAATATCATACAAGCGAATTTCAAAGTGCTAAAAGCAGAGAGAAACTGTCACATTAGCCCAAGACAATAAAGCCCTTAATTGCTGAAGTAGCAAGTGTTGTTTCTGGTCTAGAATTACTGCCACATGTGTAGCATTGTAGTGGTGGTGGTGGTGGTGGTGGTGGTGGTGGTGGTGGTGGTGGTGGCAGCATACTTAGCAGTGGCATAATTTGGTAGTGGCACAATCAGCCTTGTATAACCTGCTGCTCAACCAGGGTGATGGCAGGTGAGAGTTGTACCGTCTACCGTTCCACATGGCAAGGCAGATGGCAAAACAAAACTTACGTATCAAAAACACTGAGCCCGGAATCACAAACAAATATATGTTCAACTCCGAGTCGTAACTGAAGTTTGCCTTTAAAAGAAGACTAAGAAGAGAGACGTACATAATCTTCCCATGTCTCTTGTTCTTCACGCAAAACAAATTTTAATTGCGAGACTTAGGTACATTGTGCATCTCAGCTCTGAACCCTGTGTCATCTGCCGCCTTCTTCGCCCCTGCTGCCGCTGCCACCACTCTATCACAACTGTGTCCCTTCCCCCTGCATCTCCTGCCACTAACATCCATCCACCCCCCCTCCCCTTCCACCATGCCATCACTACCCCAGTCACCCTCCCACCATTCCCCACTTCTCCCCTGCCACCTACTACCCTAACCCCTAATCCATTTCCCCTTACCCAGCCACCCCTGCCGTCACCTTTCCCTGCCACTCTAGTCACCGTTCCTCTTCCGCTTTCCCCCCTCACTCTGCCACCACTCTCCCTGCCACCCCCCTACCGTTTCTCTCCCCACACCCATCACGCAATTATCCTGCTACTTTCGTTATCAATCCCCCACATTCCTGCCACCCCCTGTCGCCAATCCCCTTCTGCATCCCCCCCCTCATTCCGCACTCTCCAACACTCCCCTTACCACCTCTACCGTTTCTCTCTCCATGCCAATCACCTAATCACCCTGCTACCATTGCCACCACTCCCTCATCTCCCCTGCCACTACTCCCCTTCCGCTTCTTCCCCCCCCCTGCCACCACCCCCTACGCCGCCTCCACCCCCTGCCGCCGCACTCTTATGTACGGCCTGGCTCGCACCTCCATTGTCGATGTGATACACGGTGCGGGATCAAAGTAGCCGCGGGGAAGGAGTATTTTCAATTAATGTCAGCCAGTGTTCAGACCGCCAGATACACCGACACTATGGCAGGTAGACTCAGGCAGGCAAACTCGGGTACGTAGACTTAGGTAGGTGGACTCAGATAGGCAATACTCAACAGATAAGTACTGGTATGTAAACTCAGGCAGGTAGATTCAACAGGCAGACCCAGGTACGACCAAGTAAGGGATTGTAAAATAGGAAGACCCATACAAGTGACTCGGACAGGTAGACTCAGGCAGGTCGATTAGACAAGTACACTCAACAGACTCAAGTAGGCAGATTCATGTTGGTAGAATCAGGTAGGTACACTCAGGTAAGGAGACTCAGGTTGTTAGACTCAAGAATGTATATTTAATACAGGTAAACTCACGTAGGTAAACCCAGGTGGGCAGAGGCGGGAAGACTCATGTACGCTGGTAGACTTGGGTAGGCCTCAGCAGGCAGACTCAGGCAGGACTCAAGTAGATAGATTTAACGAGTAAGCCGACTCCGGCAGGTAGATTTAGGATACATTCAGGTAGGCAGATTAGCACAAAGTCAGACAAGTAGGTACACGCAAGTTGGTTGACTGAAGCTGGTAGACTTAGGTAGGTAAACTGAGATAGGGAGGCTCACATAAGAAAAGATTCGGAAAGGTTGACTCAGACAGGTAGAGAAAAGGTCCGATAAAGGTAAGGTAGTAATTCAGGTGAGCAGGCCTGTATCTGCGTATCTTTATCAGTCTGTATTAGGTCCACTGCAGGATCAGACCTTCTCGGAAAGTCGTAGCCAGATTTAACCCATCGCCATGCTGGTGAAGTATAAATGGAAAAAGGGTGCCTTTTGAATGTGATGAATGTGAAAGTGTTGCACTGCTTGTGTCTGCGTGTATCAGTCTGTGTGTGTCATTACGTCTCATGCAAAACCAGCATACGAGTATTTAAACATATAAAGGACACACTACAGCATCCAATTTAAATGTCCGCCACGACATGGGCTCGAATCCTTGACTCAGGACACATGTATCACGAAAGGAGTACGATACCAGGTAAATAAACAGGAGTAATTTGGAGCCTGAAGGCGAAAAACAATCAAGAAATACAAAGCCTCTTAAGGAATGGCCAACAAAGATACGCCTAGAATGACACCCTGATTTCCGTGGGCTTAGGAGGCTCTCCGGCACTTCTTCCTTGATGATCATGTATCTTCTGCCTTAGCTTCGTCTTGCTTGTTATTGACATAATTTATTTCGATGAAAATTCTTCTCTTGTGACCTCAGGTTCAACTGGAACGTAAACCCAGTTGACGGCAAGCTGAACCTCCTTGTTCCCACAGTCCACCACCCTCCTTTCAGAGGATAGGGAGGGAGTTGGGGCTGTGATAATAAAGAAGGCAGCAGAGCCGCCCAGTTACACTGGTGCCAAGATCTGAAGGAGTCCCTCTTTTGCTCCACAGTTATCCCGAACAGATATCACCAGACAATTTAATTCGGTCTTGGATGGACCTCACAGACGAGAAGGGTCAGCCAATCTCCACAGCACGTCCACCAAGATAGTGATTACTCTGCACTCAGGAACCCACCTCTAGACGATATTTCAACCTCAAAAGGCCACTCGAACTGCACGGATTAACATCAGAATGGTCTGCAATAATAACACTGATCCTACAAGAAAGCAGGAGTGAGCCACATACGGAAATAAACTGGAACGGTACAGACAAGAAGCTCTAGGGCACCTCCTAAGCCGCCAAGAACAAGGCTCAGAGACAGCGGAGCTCCTTGGCCGTTATGAGCTCTTCTTACTGCCACACGTTTTGTCCCAATGCTGATCCAAGGAGGGGAAAACAAACACATTCCAAGCTCCTGCAACCCAACCCAACCCCACTCCCTCCACTTCATGTAGCTTAGCCTCCCATCGCATCAGTTTTATAGACACGAAAACTAACCACGCCTCGAACAATGATATATACAATACATAAATATCGGGTGGACAAACATATGGAATACCGAAATCTAGGCAAGTATTTTCCAAGTATGCTGGTGATAAAGATGAGGGTCAGTTTTCTTTAAGGCCTGGAAAATCTTAAAACGTGTGCTGTTCCTCTTTCCTCCCTTCTTTACTTTCCTTTCCCCAACAAAGGCGACCCACCCACCCACCCACCAACACACACATACACACACACACACACACACACACACACACACACACACACAATGCAGGCATGCACGAGCGCAAACATGTGTCAACAGGCACATAAGCACCGATACACACACACACACACACACACACACACACACACACACACACACAGGAGCGAGCGCAAACATGCATCAACAGGCACATAAGCACCGATGCACGTATTCCCCCCACACACACATAAAACACACATACGTGTGCATTTTGTGCTCTCTCTCTCTCTCTCTCTCTCTCTCTCTCTCTCTAAAACACTCACACACACACACACACACACACACACACACACACACACAGGAGCGAGCGCAAACATGCATCAACAGGCACATAAGCACCGATGCACGTATTCCCCCCACACACACATAAAACACACATACGTGTGCATTTTGTGCTCTCTCTCTCTCTCTCTCTCTCTCTCTCTCTCTCTCTCTCTCTCTCTCTCTCTCTCTCTCTAAAACACACACACACACACACCATTCGCCACGCCTCCTCTCCCCCACCGCCTGGCCAGCGACCCTAATAAGCGTGCATATAATGTAGTAAATAAACCCTAACTCACGGCCTCTCCGCATCGTAAGTTAATTGAAAAAAATAAAGACGAAAATACTGACGACGAAGGTTTGTTGTCCCTGCGAGGCGGCCATCTGCGGTGCCCTGGGGAGGACTGCCAGCACTAAGCTGAGTAAAATCGTCTGGTGGTTGCAGGCATAAAGGAGCTCGATGACAACTCATGTTCCTAAAGGGTTAACCATTTTAAGTCAGAGGACGTCTACAATATGTGTTGTTCGTACTGTCTCTCGACGATTTATTATTCATAGGAGAGATTTTTTTAACTGGTCTGAGGATTGGATACTGCCTTTATAAAAAAAAAAAAAATACGCATTTAGTGATGATAACAAGACATATTTCCTAATTTGAACAAAATCACCTCTTGGTATCAACAGTAACAAATACGTCATCGTAGTGAAGTGGCTGTAAGGAGAAGGCGAGGGAAGGCTGGAGAGTTTCGGAGCACGCAGCTGGAGAATTAGGTGGGACGGAACACACATTAAGAGAGAGTGTCGAGGATGGGTTTTATGTAGGTCGATCAGGACAACTCTAAAAGTGACGTTAGATGATTTTATCCAGCTGCGACTGATTCTCGAAGCGTTACTGCTGTCACCATTACCTCTCTGATGATCTGAGGAACAATAGTTCTTTATTCCAGCAACCGCTAGACGTTTTATTTTGCCGAAATTGAGTCATTAGAGCCGGGCGCTACTAAATACTTACCGGTAGTTGTTTTCCCTCTACACACTATTTATCCCACCGTCATTATACTGCAACGTCTCACTACCTGGTGAAACTGATATCCTGAATATTTTCATTGCTCTTTCACAAACCCTCACTGACACACCGTAAGAGCACACACACGAATATCATCACACTGGTTCTAATACATTTTCAGCATACGGAAGTAGACACAGTGAGTAACAATGCCCACGTGATTGTGTGTGAAGGTGAGTGGGAAGGTCTATATGCAGGTGGACTACTAATACATATGGGTTGGTTAAGTAACCGAAATCCGGCGTCTGAAGAATAAAAGAGAGGTAATCACGCAAGTCAGGCAACCATATTCCATCCATGGGATGACTTAAGAAATTTTTAGGAGAATCCGTATCTTAAGTTCACCTAATATCCACCCGTCTACTTCACGCTTTGAACATGGCTGTCACGTGTTTCCCTGACGCATCATGTCAAGACTATCTACGGGCAGTGACACATAAGTCCTCTTACAACTTGTGACAATAAGCCAGTTGAAGAAAGTGAGAAGCAGGAGAGGTGATACATTAGGCGAACTTTTGTCCCTGACCGTACCTGAGAGTAACCAAACAGCAATGCTGTGCCGCTGCCTTCAAAGTTGGTTCCTCTTACATAGGCAGTGAAGTGAAGCCTTTCCATTTAACTTTCTCCAAATTCTAAAGAACAAAACATTACAGTAGATGTGTTTTCCTCAACCAGAAATCAGATCAAAATAATCTGCATACCAAGTATATCTACATAACTCTCTCTCTCTCTCTCTCTCTCTCTCTCTCTCTCTCTCTCTCTCTCTCTCTCTATATATATATATATATATATATATATATATATATATATATATATATATATATACTGTATATATGTATATACATACTACTGTTTGCCTGCAAAAATTTAGGGGACTAACTAATAGCCTTTCCATTACAAAATGTTTGCAAATACCATTATCTTTGTTTCCATACCGTTATTGACTACACAGTGACCAATTCTGATATCAAAAAGTCGAAAAAATTAAATTCACAAGTTTTCGCATGCCGTTATTTCCAAAGATTTCACGTCGTCACGTCGCAGGCGATAGCCAAAATTTTTGTTTCATATTTTTTTGACGCTCCTTGTACTTACCCCGACCTAATGCAAAAAGAATCAGGTCGATATCTATTACCGTTCACGTGAAAGAAACGAACAAACGCACAGAGAGCTACACTTTATACACACACACACACACACACAAACACACACACACACACACATATATATATATATATATATATATATATATATATATATATATATATATATATATATATATATATATATATATATATATATATATAAGAGCCACGTTGTTTGTTTGTTTGTCCTTCATTCAAGCCCAAATCAATGGCCAGAGACCCCCAGACCTATATACAGTATATTCTGAATCAGGGTGATCTAAGGATGGTTTTATGGGAGTCAAAATTCAGGTCTGGGTCATTTGAGGTCACCGGTTGAGTGTTCGCCTTTTTGGCCAGGGCAATGCCGGGGACCCCTGCAGCCCAATTATTGGCATGGAGACTCACATGACCTCCAGTTCGGACACAGGCTATGTGAAGTTGACCTCCGAGGTCATATGAGGTCACCAGTCGAAGGTCATTTGAGGTCACCAGTAACTGTAAACAACTGCGCACAAATACTGAGTTAGTCAGCGAAAGCTGAAACAGAAAGTTCCTGGACCTTTTATAATCCCTCCTCAAAAGCATAAGAAGTACATGGTCCTTCTGGAGAAGAATGAAAGAATGAACTACAGTAGAACAAACAGGATTAGAGTGTTCTCCTTTTTGGCCCGGGATCGCCGGGTACCCCTGCTATATATATATATATATATATATATATATATATATATATATATATATATATATATATATATATATATATATATATATGTCATCATCATCATCAACCATAACTAGTCCACTGCCTCCCCCAACCTTTTCCACGAATTCCTTGACTGAGCCAATCTTAGCCACGTTTTCCCTGCAGATTTCTCTATCTCATCTCTCCATCCTGTCTGGCCTTTTTCTGCTACGCTTACAATCTCTTGGTGTCCAGTCTTTCAGCCTCTTGGTCCATCGGTTATCCCTTATTCTTGCTATATGGCCTGAACTCCTCCATTTCTGTTCCATTATAACCCCCACAATATCTTTGACTTTAGTCTGCTCTCTCACCCAAGTTGATCTTTTCCTGTCTCTTAAAGATATTCCCAACATTGACCTTTCCATTGCTCTCTGAGAACGGATTAATTTATTTTCCATTCATTTTGTCAGTTTCCAGGTCTCACAACCATACGTCATAGCTGGAATTATCCATTCGTTATATACTTTTCGTTTCATACAAACTGGCAAGCTACTTTTCATAATGTCTCTATGTTTACCGAAAGCTTTCCATCCAATTGTAATGCGTCTATTTATTTCGCTATCATAATCTTTCGTTAATTTTTGTATTTGTCCTAAGTAGTTCTACTCCTCAACTTCTTCAAGAATTTCATAGCTTATTCTGATGACGATCTTTGGTGTTTGTACATTAAACATTACTTTCGTTTTACTCATGTTCATCTTAAATCCTACTTTCAGACTTTCTCTGTTCAGGTCATTTAACATTTCTTGCAATGCCTCCGCTGTTTCTGAGACTAGGACAGTGTTATCTGCAAATCTTAAATGGTTAAACTTTTCTCCAACTATATTCACTCCTTTGTTTTCCCAGCCTAGCTTTCTGAAAGTACTGTCTAGGCATGCTGTAAATAATTTTGGAGAAATTGTATCTCCCTGACGCACGCCCTTCTCAATCTTAATTTTTTCCAAGTCCTTATGTAATTTAACAGTAGCAGTTCCCTCTTTATATATGTTTTCAAGCAGTTTTACAATGTTCTCATTCACTCCTTGTTCTCGCAATGAAATTATAATTGCTATGTGCTCCACTGAATCAAAAGCCTTTTCGTAATCAACAAAACCTAACCACAGTGGTTTATTATATTTTATAGTTAACTCAATTAGCTGATTCATTGTATGTAGATGATCAATGGTCGAATACCCGCTTCGGAATCCTGCCTGTTCACGAGGTTGGTGTTCCTCCAAAACTGTTGTTATTCTGTTCGTAAGGACTTTAGTGAAGAGTTTGTAAATGACTGATAATAAGCCAATGGGTTGATAGTTACTAAGATGTTTTGAGTCACCCTTTTTGTAAAGTAAAATAACTATTGCATTACACCATGTTTGGGGAATTTTCTTCTGTTATATACATTGGGTAATTAAGAAAGCAAGCCTATTTTGTACTTCTATTCCTGCATCCAACTGTGAATCTGCTACTATTCCATCTTCTCGAGGAGCCTTCCCTCTTTTCATATTTTTAAGACAAATATGTACAGTATATATATCTATCTAACTATCTATCTATATACATATATATATATATATATATATATATATATATATATATATATATATATAAAATGTAACAGAGAGAGAGAGAGAGAGTGGACTACTGAGACATTATATGCACACAAAATTATAACAATTATCACCAGCTGTCAGTAGTGTATATATATTACATTTAATGCTTGCAACGTCATAAAGTAAATTTCATTATTTAATTATTATTCTAAACAACTGTTTTCTGAACCGTTTTATCCAATTAGCTGTGTATATATGATTTACATTCTAATATATGCATTATTTGTGCTCATGATTGCGTCAGTTGCAACCTAATTCAAGGCCACAACGAAAATATTATTAAATCATTTAAATTTATTATATTACTTCTCTTATTTGGGTTTCTTTTACCAATGAATTACTGTTTGAACAGTACCGTAAATACATGAATTAGTGTACCGTAACAGTATTTACAGTGCTGTAAATGCAAAACAAGTCGTTTTTGCCTAATAAATTATTTTCCCACATTTACCTGTGATTATTATTCTCACAAAGCCAGTGCAATACATGTGTTCGTATTTACAATCATTATAATTTTCCACTGTCTGGCAGAGGGGTTTTCCCGATGTAAGTTTCCTGCTTTACAAAATATAAAACGTTTTGGATTTTATCCAGTAAACCCCACTTGAGCAAGCCATAAATAGGACACGGACACACACACACCCACATCCACAACCCCCTCACCCCCTCTCTCTCTCTCTCTTTCTATGGAGAGAGAGAGAGAGAGAGAGAGAGAGAGAGAGAGATTGCAACACAGCGATACTGATAACGTTCAAACTGTCTCTGTGAACATACAGTATGTCGTAAGCAATACAAAATTCGACCTCTGATCCGTGACCTTCCTAAACTCAATAACAAACTATTTTTGAGGCAAAGTCAAACCGCACACAAAATTTGTACATTTTGAATAAAACTTCTGAGTTTATTTTCTAGAGGACGGAAGAAAGTTGCTGGGACTGGGACTCTCATCTCTCACAATAGGAAACAGGTGAACATGATATACAGTGATGGTCCCATGGAGGTTGTGGTCAGGTGTCAGAGGACAGCATTCCAAATATCAAGATTATAGCTTCGATTACGAGTGTCGTTTAGTAAAGAGCAGCTTGAATGATTCGAATATTTTTCTTCAATGCCCTTCAATATCACCTATCCAGATTTTATAAAAACACTTCCCTCAAACCATTAACCACGCTGTGAATGGTTCAGCCGCCCCGAAGGAATGCAACCCAGCTTACTCCAATACAGATGATTCGGTATTACTTAAAGGCTCGTATTTAGAGCGCCTCTGGAGATTTCACAGCATCTTTTCTTTAGCGATTTATTCTGTACACTGCACATTAATACCTTTTTGTATGCTGCTGATCCAAACTATGTCGATAAACTACATAAATGCCATACAAGCGAACATTAAAGGCAATACACAAAACAATCGCCTATCCAGAGTGCTACAATGCCTTTATGCCACTTTGAGTACCAAACTACAAAGTGATGACATGTGAATGGGTGTGGTGGCATTTTTTGCTGTATAATTATAATGAGTCCTAAGCCTTGGGAAACAGACTGCCTCTCCTACGTTCAGAACCGGATGTTACTGGTACACAGAAAAAAAAAAAAAAAAAGTGGGGAGAAGAGGAGGCAGGTTGAAGGAGGAGGATGAAAGCAGATAAATCCAGTTCTTCATCGACATTCGCATAAACCAGGCGCACAGGCACAACAAGTTCGCTTTAAATCTGTCAAGTTGTTTGTTAAAAGTTTGATGACAAGAGAGAGACAGACAAACATGCCTATCTTCACTGACGCAGTGCATAAATCACCCGATAACATCCTGCTCATTCCACAGGCAGAGTTTTGAAAGAAGGCTACTGACGGTTTCACGGGTTCCTATATATTATAATTTACGTCTGGGTACCGCTACTGCTTATACACTGGAAGCTACAACTTATCGACTGACAAGTAAAGCACCCAGCGATTAGCTATTCCTCTGGCTTTATGCTCAGTTACTGGGGTAATAAAAGTGACGTGATTGTAAATTTTACAACTTTCCACCCCATTATTAGTGAGACGTGAAATTATTATGATAGTGGCAGTGATGACGACGACAACAACATGATGATGATGATGATGATGATGATGATCTCGTTCAACTCATCAAGAAAATCTCCGACTGAAGGAATTAAAATAGCCTCCATAAACCCTTTAACTACAATAACGATTTTTCTATTCTGCTCGTTACCAAAACGGTTTTATCAACTTAGAAAGAAGTTCTTGTAGTGGAAGGGTTTGGAATTTTTTTTCCTATAATTCTGAGCCAGCCTTAACGCGTAGGCCCATTCAGCATGGATGGTAGGCAGTGATGCCAAAGTTGTAACAGGTAAAAGTATGTGGCGCTATCACCTGTGAGCAGGACTGTTGGGCTTCAGGGAACGGGATGATCAGTAGAGTCCAGTACTCTCTCTCTCTCTCTCTCTTTCTAGAGAGAGAGAGAGAGAGAGAGGTTCTCGCTTACCCTACAAATGCATCTGTTCTATACTATCTCGTTTTCCATCCCGCCGTAGTTACCGTGTCTAAGCATAATATTAATAACAACAACAGCACATTCTGGAAGCATGTAACTTACCCAGATAAAACCATTCATATATCTTTTTGCTATTTACCCAAGCACGTATCTGGCCACTTATCTGTGTGCTTATCAACCAGTCTTATCAGCACTCTCAAACGCCCGCCAATCTCCACACCCGCCCATTTCCCCCACAACACATCCATCTCATAGTTAGTTTCATCCTCTTGACCGGATAATATGTATAAAGTATCTTAACCAATTCATAAGATAAAATATTCTCCGTAATACTTGATTGTCATGAGGTACCATTTTGTTTTGCTGTATTTCATATGCCATTATTCACTACTTAGGCGATGAATTGCCTGGCAGCTGAACTGTACACCCTGGGCGATGATAAAGATAAAAATACACAACCTGACACGCAACTTACCGTAAGCTCAAGAAAGTTTACGAATACACCCCTTTGAGGTTAACTTTTTTCCATTTACCTTCGGCGGTGGGATGACTAGCGCACGCGTCCACCAAACCTGACCTGCGATCGACCCCACCTGGGGGTGGACATTATGAGAGTGTAGTAGCATGTTATTTTACGTGATCTCATATGTTCGTATACTGTCAAGGTTCCCTCCGTGACACAGACAGACCCTCTCACTGACAAACACAGCAACGCCAACACAGATTTTCACATGCACTTCTCACCCTACACTTGAAAAGCTTTCCACATTTACTGTATACCAGAGGGGAGCGGGTAACTTCTACCGTAACAGTAACATAGGGGAGTTTTTCGGTCCTACGAACTGGCATTCTCTGAAGGACCTTAAAGGCCAGCTGCAACTAAGGACCTACCCACACATGCCAGGTGTGTGCAATGCCACCGCTGCAATATAGCCTACAAGCTGCATGTTGCCACGCTAGGGTTCTGAAAGGAAGTCTCGTATGATCCTAGCCACGGGTAGGGGATCCTCTGTTAACCTGCACTATATTTGTCATTTTTTCCATATCTACCCGCCTCCCTTGCTTCCCTATCTACCTATCTACCGCCCTGCCTACCTAACTACCTCTCTGCCCACCTCCCTGCCTACATACTTATCCCCCTGCCTACCTCTCAATCAACCTTTCTTTCTGTCCCCCCAGGCCACCTCCCAACCTACTTCCCCGCTTACCTCCCTGCCTACCTACTACCAACTTGCCAACCTCCCTACTTACCTACCTGCCAACTTACCTCATGCCCATTTCCACGACGTAATGAGGTAGAAAAAAACAAAAAACTAAGTGGTCAGTTTCTAGTAGGATGTACGAAAATTGTAATGCGGATATAAATTACAGTTTTTTTTAAAGCATTTCAATTTTTTTAAAATACATTACATACAAAAAAAAAAAAAAAAAAATTCTATGGACCTGACTTTTTTTCTCCTCTTTGGTCACAGCGGCCTTAGGGATAACCTGAGCGTGTCAACTACCAAGACGAGGCGGCACATCACTGGCTTCAGATGATTCGTTTGACACATTTCCTGTCAAATTTGGTCGATAAATGCGGCTTGTAGAGACGAAAAGAAACGGAAGGACGGACGGACGGACAAACGGAACACTCGTTTGGCTCAGCTGTGCCAGTGCCTTGTCTTCGTCTTCGGGAATATGACGAATACATATTTCGAGAGCTCTCCCCTAAGTAGACGAAAACTGTCTGGTGGAGAAAAGAATGAAATAAAAAGACGTCATCGTACTGAAGGGATAAATGGAGACTGATTCTAACTCCTTCATTATGACGAGTCTTTTCTGAAATGAAAATACTGGATGCTGAAAGAATAAGTTACAAATACGAGTAGATATACGTGCTAAAAGAGCTGAGGACGATGTGAACTCAGCACAGTCAGAAATCTCACCAGAGTTAAATAATATCATCAGACGGTGGCAAGGATAAAAAATAAAGAGATCATAATGTTGAAGGTGTTAAGTCTCTTATTTACTGATCAACTCTACTGTTTTACTCTGGCCAATACTGGATGATAATAGTAGGTCATGGGTGAATCACAAGGGCCTGAGAGTGCTTTTACAGTCTCCCGTAACTCTCCCACAGTCGCCAACTCTATTATTTATCAAGGCTGACACACACGCTTATTCAATTGCGGGTGAGACATAGGAGTCGGTGTGAGTTAAAGAGGCCGCTAAGGCCCCGAATACACTGCTCTGGCAGGCACTTTAATAATACTGACGATGAGGCAGAGATACGACTCGGAGAACTGGCGTAAGTGGCATATAGCAGGGAAGGGGCGCAGGGTGGATGAAAGAATGACGGAGGGATGAAGGGAGAGGAAAGAGGAAGAAACGAAGGAGGCAAAAGACGATTGAAGGACGGAGGCAGAGAAAGGAGGATGGAGAAATGATGGATGGAGTAGCCTTAGGGAGAGGAGAGGAGTGGAGGAAAGAAAATGGAGTGAAGTAGTGGTGGAATGACGAATGAAGGAGGGAAGGAATAGAAAGAGAGAGGAAAGGAGGGAAAGAGAGGAAGAAAAAAAGAAAAAGAACGGAAGGAAGCATGCAGAACAGTAGGGAGGAATGCAGGTAGAAAGAAAGAGGAGGAAAGGAATGAAGGAAGGATGGAAAAAATGCAGGAAAGTTGCATGGAAGAAACAGAAGAAAAAATGAAAAGAGAATCTGACGAAGGAACAAAGAAATAAATGAAGCATGAGTAAGGAAGTAAGATGTGGAGAGAAGGAAGGGTGGAGGAAGAAAGGAAGCAGGGAGCAAAGGAATGGAACGAGAAACGGGATGGCATGAATGAAGAAGTTGATGTACGTGTTTAGATGTGTGTGTGTGTGTGTGTGTGTGTGTGTGTGTGTGTGTGTGTGTGTGTGTGTAAGTATGCATGTATCAGTATATATATATATATATATATATAAAAGAGAGTGTCTGTCTGTCTGTCTGTCTGTGTCCTCTATGGAAATCGAGGGCATGCATACAGAACTCTCGAAAGAGCTCTTAACAGACGGCCAAGATTTGAACTAATTAGAAATAATCAATTCAGCATCATGGAAACGTAGTATCCAGTTACAGTTTTTTATTTTCTACAACCATATCATTATAAGCTACGGAGGGCTGGATGGGTAGATGAAATGGTGGGGTGGGCAGGGCGGGTGTGGGTGTGTAGGCAAGGTTGGTGGATGGTGAGCAAATAGGTCAATGGTAAGAGTAAGTCCATGAGGAATATAACCCTGGGGAAATGGGCCCAAGGAGGAACTGATGTTCAATGAGTAAAATGGGACTCCAGTGGTCTTCTCCCACAGGGGTAGTAGCCACCCATGATCCCATTCAATGCCGGTATGCACGATCACATAGCTTTACCCAGCCAATGCCGGGTACTCATGCTAGTGTGTGTATATATATATATATATATATATATATATATATATATATATATATATATATATATATATAGTATAGTATAGTATAGTATAGTATAGTGTGTGTGTGTGTGTGTGTGTGTGTGTGTGTGTGTGTGTGTGTGTGTGTGTGTGTGTGTGTGTGTGTGTGTGTGTGTGTGCCCGCGAGCCCGTCCGTGTGTATGTATGTATATACGTATACGAGTATATGCATCCATACGTAAAATCTTCACTCCAAAACACATAACATGGTAGGCGGTTATTCAAAAAATATACAGTGAACGTGAAAATAAAGACTGAACAGTAAAGAGTAACGAGCGAACAGACGATGGAATAAAAAATGGAAAGATTATAATGCTGAGAAAGAGAGAGAGAGAGAGAGAGAGAGAGAGAGGGAGAGAGAGAGAGAGAGAGAGAGAGAGAGAGAGAGAGAGAGAGAGAGAGAGAGAGGCTTTAGGCCTAGATTAAAGACGAGTACAACAACCTGAAGTAGCTAAACAAACCGTGTAGGAGTATAGGTTCGTGTCAAATCCCCATCCTTTACCCTCTCCAGCCAAACACTACTCAGGGTCGTATTTCTTGTTTGCTTAGGAGACTCCCTACTTCTTCCTAAACGATTATTTTTCCCATATTACACCCTGTTAATGGCTTACACGCTATGAACATCGTATCTTTTAATTATCCTCTTCACCTGAGCTCAGTAAATATGTCTTGAAATATGGTATGTTTTAATACAGTCAGATAATTACCTCGGCGAATCAGATCTTAGCGAAGGTGTTAAAGTCTCCATTAACCTCTTCAGTGCGTGGTATTTCATAAGTTCATTATAGTCATCTTGAAGCAATACCAATAAAGTGAATAAGCCATCACCCTTAAACAATAAAGTGAATAAGCGATCATCCTTAAACAATAAAGTGAATAAGCCATCACCCTTAAATAATAAAGTGAATAAGCAATAACCCTAAAACAATAAAGTGAATATGCCATCATCCTTAAACAATAAAGTGAAAAATCGATCACCCTTAAACAATAAGTGAATAAGCCATCACCCTAGCCAAAGTGATGAGTTAGCTGTAAGTGGCTCACGCTCAAAGCTAAGTCAGATCGCCTGACGGTAACTAGAATATGGTGACAATAGTCTGGCATCGTACCGGTACGGCAGCTTTTCTAATCCCTCTCAGTACGATGATCTTTTATATTTTATTCTTTCACCCATTAGACGATTTTATTCAGCTTAGGGAGAGAAATTTGGTTGTGATGAGATTAATGGAGACTGATTCTAACCTTATCAGTACAAATGACCTCTACAAAGCTTAACGAAATCGTCTGAAAGCAGGAAGAATAAAACCAGATATGCGTCATCGGCGTGAATGGGTTAATATCTTCTTGTTGCTACAAGACAGTATTTTTATATATTAAGGAGATCCCGATGATAAGGAAAAGGTAAATAACGGCTATATCCAACTCCTCCACTTCGCAAAATATCTCGAAAGCTGAAAAAGATCGTCTGGAAATAGCAAGACTAAGGTGAATGCTCTCACAATGAAGAGTGCGGATTATTATTAGCGTCATTTGGCTATACACACGTCTACCAATGAATAAAACCGCCTGGAGGTAGCAAAAATCAAGTGAATGGGATGGAGGTGAATGCTGTAAGTGATACCATGTATTCACACGTGCACCGATGAATAAAACCGTCTGAAGGTAGCAAAAATACTGAATGACATGGCAGTGAATGACATGGACGTGAATGATGCGAGTGAAACCATATATTATCTTCAATAGGCCATACTGACTCGCACTCGACGACTCCAGTCAACATAAATTGCAATCAGGGAGATGCAATCAACGTTTCCACCGTTAATTTTTATCACAAATCTTCTGTTTTGATTACCTCTGTGTTTTTTATATATACTGATTGGCGACGGACACGTAATTTACTAGGCTACGTACCGGTGCTGCACACTAAACTTTCTAAACCTAGTCCAAAGTATGTCCAGAGTTTGATGACAATTATTATCACTATCATCTTATTCATACTCATTACTACCAACACCATCGCCATCATCAGCATCATCAGCATCGTCATCATCATCAGCAACACAGCCCTACGGTATATCCACTAATACAATGAGTGGGAGGGATACAGAAATAGGAAGAGGAAAGTACAAAATTAATGTACACTTCATTAGGACAAGGTAAGAAAGAATATGAGGGAGGGGGAGGGGGTGGTAGGAGGAAGGTCCGTTACTTCTTAAGAACACAAATGCCTGGGGGTTCTTTCATCCAGGTCACTCCTCACAGGATGCAGTGCTGGGCGAAGAATAGACACAGACTAGCTGATAGGCAATGATAAGAAGATGGATACTAATAATGGAGGTACATGTAAAGATAGATTGGATGAATGATTGATTGACTGATTGATAAACAGATGGATAGATAGACAAACAGATAGATAGACAGAATTACTGACTGACAGAAAAACAACAGACAGATAGACAGGCAGACAGACACACACAGGTTGGCAATAATAAAGGCACTACTGATAGACAGACACAGATGTCTAGCTCGAGTTAAACAAATATACTGGTACAAATTAATCGATAAAAAGACAGACAGGTGGAAGAGCGGGTATCTCAACAGAAAGACAGACACGGTGACAGAAATGGATGGCCGGAGAGATAAATACAGATAGATGGACAAACAGACAGACACATAAACACAGAAACAAAAACACACAGATGGATTGGTAGTCATATTATCAACACATGAAAAAATAGACAGGGTAGCACAAATGGACGGACGGACAGATATTTAAACAGATGCAGAATAGACAGACAATTAGATACAGACGAAAAGACAGATGGATGGCAGAAATATCAACAAAAAGAAAGATAGACAGGCTGACAGAAATGGATGGACAGATCAATAAGTACGGGTAGACTGATAGTAAAATCCCACGCCTATTCCCATGTCTCACCCATTTCCCCTCTTTTTTTCTCTTATCCAATATCCAGCACTCCCCTCTCTTCCCCCACCTTTCCTCTCATACTGCCTTTCCTTCTCCTCTCTTTTACACACACACTTTCTCTTCCCCCTGTCTTTGCACACGATCTCCCATCATCCTTTCATATTCTCTCTCCTCTTTTCTCCTTGGCCCACTTTTTCTCCTCTCTTTTCTCTCACACCCACTTTTCTTCCCCCTCTCTTCCTCTTTTGTTTTTTCGTTACACGTACCGTTCCACCTCCTTTTCATATACTCCCTCATCTCATCTCATCTAGTCTACACACACATACACACACACACACACACACACACACACACACACACCTTTCATCCACATACTTCTCGTCTTCTTCGAACATTCATTCCTTTTACCTTTTCATCCTCGTCCTTTGCCTTTCTCTCTCTCACGCACTATCTTTATTATATCGCTGAACACACGCTCTCTCTCTCTCTCTCTCTCTCTCTCTCTCACACCTCCTCCTCCGCCTCCTTCAAGCACAGCCTCCTTATCTGTGACATCCTCCCTTGCCAGCCAGCCAGCCAGCCATCGAGCCCTCTCCTTCCCAACCACTGTGCTTGGGTGAGAAATTTATCCCCATAAAGAGGTGGGTGCGGGAGACTCGGTGTGGCATTACTTCCTAGTCCGAGCCCTGGCACGCCTTAGGTATCAGTTGACACATATTTCCCGGCGCCTTAATGAGTGTTGTTGTCTCTAGCGGGTTCTGCTGAGCGTGCCTGTACTTTGCATCTAGTGTGGAATCTATAAAGCCGTGGGCTGTATTTAGCTGGCATTGAGAGGGCCGGGTAATTGAATATGACCGCGTGGGATGCTGGGGATAAGCTTAGCCTGCTGGGGTGAAGTGGATGGCCATGAGGGAGGAGGGTGGATAGCGCGTGAGGAAACGATGTTGGTGGATGTGTGCTGGGTCCACCTTCCTTCCACACCAATCCCCTGCGTTCACTTTTCCTCAAACAAACAAACGAACCTACTCTTCTTTACACATTGTCAGTGATTTCATTTTTTTTTTTTTACGCGTACTCATCGCTGCCGTCACCATCCCTGCCTCAAGGGTTTTAACATAAGAGTACACATATGTCTCCCTCGCCTCTAATCTCACTTTTCTCCACACACATCTCCCATCCCTGCTTATCACCTCCCATTTTTACACACACACACACACACACACATACTGCCACTCACATCATTTATCTATACAAATCTCTGTGCCACCTTCCAGGCAACCTCACTTTTTCACCTGATACTTTACCACCCAGTTTCTTTCTCCTTTCTCCTCTCCTCTGTTCAGCCTCTTTTCATTATTTACTCTTTCTCCTTGGCCACTTATCCATCATCCTTAAAGGCAAAATTATGTACTATAACAATTTCACCAACATTTCCCTGACGGCTGTGGTGATGAATGGTGTTACAGGAAATATTTTTAGGTGACTGCAATACGAAGAAAATGGAAGAGTTCCAGAAGGATGGATACCGTCTGACGTTCGAGGGGAAATGCCATATACAGAAGCAAGCCACAATGCTGGCGAGGGATCGAAGGTAAATTTTCTGCTCGTGACAGTGCCTTTTAATTCTTCTCCCCTACATCCAACTCCGCCACCATTCCTTCCACGTTCTTTTCTATATCAGACCCTGCTTCCATCCACTCTACAGTATATCCCCTTCCACACAACCTTCTTCCATTTCACTCATCCACACCCAGATCTACTCTCTCTCTCTCTCTCTCTCTCTCTCTCTCTCTCTCTCTCTCTCTCTCTCTCTCTCTCTCTCTCTCTCTCTCTCTCTCTCTCTCTCTCTCTCTCTCTCTCTCTCTCTCGTTTATCAAGCTATGCTTCAGTTCTTTTTATGTCCTCTCCCACACCAACCCTTCTTCCATTCATTCTGTATCCCCTCCCACACAAAAACTTGCTGTTCCTCTTCTGTTTTTCACACCAAATCTCTCTCCACTCCCTCCTTGTCCTGCTTCTATACATAGTATTCTTCCAGCTGCATTCTCTTCAACACAAAATTATTCTCCACTTCCATTTTCATTGTTTTCTACGCCATACCTTCATTCCACTCCTCATCCCACCTCCACACCGAACTATTCTACCAATTTCTCTTTGCTTAACTCCAGATCTTTGTGCAGTTCCTCTCATCCACTGCCTTCCACACCAAACCTTGATTCCACTCCTATGTCCTACCTCTATATTGTACTTTCTTCTCTCTTTCTTGAACACCAAACCTCTTCGCACTTCCACTCTATCACTTCATCTGGTCTCCATACCAAAGCTTGATTCCGCTCCTTCCTTGTCCTGCCTCTGAACTGAACTCTCCTTCCATTCTTCCACTCTCTTCAACTCCAAACTTTTCTCCACTTCCACTCTCCCTACCCCTGCCACACAGCACCACCGTCCCGTCCCCCTGCCGCTCAGCTTCCCTACCATCTCCCTGCTCCACTATACCCCAGAGATCTGATGGTGCACCACTGGGGAGGAGGGGGATGGAGAAGGTGAGAGAGGAGAGGGGAAGGGGAGAGGGGAAGGGGGTGTTATGGAGGGCTTGCCGGGTTCGCCTCACCTCAGCCGGCACCGCAGCTCATTAATAAAGCTTAATTCTCAGGTAAAGCAGCTCGCATCTGATAGTCAAATTACTTCCCTATTCTTTCCTCTGGCCTTTCATGCCTGCCTCTAGCCCTTTCTTTCTTTCCCCCCCTTGCCTGCCTGCCTGCCTTTCTTTTTCGCTCGTCTATTTCTTCCATCCTTCCTTTCTTTCCTCCAACACTGCCTGCCTTTTTTTCTCTCTTCCACGTCATCCCTCCTTCATTTTCTTTTTTTCCATGCCTCCCTCCATTTCTTTTCTTCGTGACAGTTTTATTTCATTCCTCTCTTCTCCTTTTCTCTCTATGCCTGCCTTCCTTTCATAGATCCATTACTTTCTCATACCTTTCCTCCACTTTTTCTTCTCTTCTTTACTCCATGCCTTCCTCCGTCCCTCTCCATGCTTCCCTCCATTTCCTTCCTGTCACCCTTCTTTCCTTACCTCCATGCTTCCCCTCTTTCCTCCATGTTTCCCTCCGTTTCCCCTGTAGCTTTCTTCTTTTCATTCCTCGGTGCCTCAGTGTCATATCCCACTGCCTTCCTCCCTCCCCTCCATTCTTTCTTCCCTCTATAACTTTCTTTCCTTCATTTCTTTCTCCCCTGCCTCCTATTCTACTTTCCTGTCTCCATCCTCGCCTGCCCATATTCGTCCAGACACCTGTGCCTGGCTCCCCCTGTGCCTGTCATTCTGCATCCTTCCGTCCCTATCTGCCTATCTGTCAACCTCTCTCCTTCCCTGTCAATCATCTTCTCTCCCTTTCCTGACTATCTTCCTTCTACCTGCATTCCTGTCTATCTTTTTCCTCCATCCACATGCACCCGCCCTTATCTACCTACCTTTTATTCCTACCTAGAGTACCGGTACCCTCCACTCCCGCTTCCCTCCCTATCTTCCTCCCTTCCGGCGTCTCTCCCTTTTTTCTCCTTCCACCTCACCCCACTCTTATCTTCGTGCCTATTGCCTATCCCACTTTCTCCCTTCTTATCTCCCTTGCTGTGTTCCTACCTACATTTATTCTTCTTTGTCTTCCTGCCTGCCTCCTCTCTTACTTTCTCTGCCTACCCATACTCACTTCCTTCCCTATTTATCTCCCTTTCTCTCTCTTTACCTACTTTACTACCTACCTGCCTACCTACCTTCCCTGTCTCTCTCCCTTCCACTTACCTACTTACCAATCTACCTACCTACCTATGTGTCTCCCTTCCACTGTACTTACCTACCTTCCGTATCTGTCTCCCTCCCTTCCAGTCTACTTACCTACCAACCTACCAACCTGTCTCCCTCCCTTCCAATCTACTTACCTACCATTCTACCTACCTGTCTCCCTCCCTTCCACTCTACTTACCTACCAACCTACCTACTTGTCTCCCTCCCTTCCAATCTACTTACCTACCAATCTACCTACCTGTCTCCCTCCCTTACAATCTACCTACCTACCAATCTACCTACCTGTCTCCCTCCCTTCCATTCTACTTACCTACCAACCTACCTACCTGTCTCCCTCCCTTCCAATCTACTTATCTACCAACCTACCTACACTTCCCCTGCCTATCCCTCTCCCTCCCACTCTGTCTAGGTGCTTATCCCACAAGGTTCAGTTTTGCAGTCCACCCTGTTCCTAATGCACACTAATAATATTGACCAATGTTTAAGATGTTAAATTTTCATAGTTACTGATGATAAGGCAGTCGGTAACAAAGTGGACATACCCTTACAAGGAAATCAGAGAGAGCTTGATGATCTGTTCACTTGGGTTTAAAATTGGCAAATGGATTGTAATATCTATAAGAGCCAAGTTATAAATATTTAGATTATAAATAAAAAGGCTTACTGCACGATGCATCAGTTAACAAAACACTGAATAATACTGAAGAAGCGAATGCAATTATGATAATAATAATAATAATAATAATAATAATCAAAACATATGACTTAAAAACAAGTCGGCAATGCACAGATGCAGGAAAGACAGGTAACATATTAACTGGATTCAAAAGAAGAGCATTCGAATTCGCATCACAGACCACCGTCCTCACCCTGTACAGCTCCTTAGCACGCCCCCATCTTGAGCACTGTATGAACTTTTGGTCGTCATATTACAATAAACATATGGAGACATCAGAGACACAACTGTAGAGTCAAAACTAACAATAATATGCCGACTGAGAAACAAACCATACACGGAAAGTTTAAGGGGGGAAACTCTGTTAAAATTGCCAAAGTACAGACAATGAGGGGGTGTGATACATGTACACACATTGCAATATTAAAGAACACGATGATATGGCAGTCGATATGAATTTCACAACAGACGGTCGAATTACTCATGACGCAATGGGTAAAAAATCAGTGGAAAATATTTAGTCACATGAAGCAGTGCTGTTTTTCTTTAGTATTCTGAAGTTGAAAATGTATCGAGCCAAACGCCTACGAATGTGACAGGCTGCAATACAACGCTATTTAAACGTGACCTGGAATGTATCTAGCTTCCCTTCCCTAGCTAAACAAATTCATAGATAAATAGTTAAAATAAAATTCTATATCTCCTTCATCCAATAAAAGGAAAGTACAGCAACAAGGCACCATCGTTATGCAATTAATGGCACTTCTCCACAACAGACTGACAACGCAGAACAAAATTAAAGGAGAATATAATAAATTTCAGGGGTACTTTCCTGTATTTCATGGCGGACTTTCTCACTTGTGGATTGATGGGTGAGGGAAGACTCTTTACTCTACTGTGTTTCCTTTCAACTTGCAAAATTAGTTACCATAGTTACTGTGTTCTCTGTAACAAACAATATCAAGAGGACCATTACGTCTGTTGCTGTCTATTGTCCTTCATACTTCTTTATATTTAACTTTCTTCCTCATTCCTAGCCTACTTACTCCCTTAAATCGCTCCCTACCCACTACCTCCCTATTTACTTACCTTGTACTCACACCCTATTATCTCCCTTCCTTTCTTCGTTCTACCTCTCTCTCTTTCCTCTATGCTCCCATGCCTGTATCGTCCCCTTTCTCCTCCCATTCGTAACTATACCCACTCTCTCTCTCTCTCTCTCTCTCTCTCTCTCCTTGCCTGCTTCCTTTTCTATCTACCAACTTATCTCCTTTACTTCCTTCTCCTCAACCAGTCTTTCTTCTTCTTCCACTCTGCCTCTCTCTTTCACTCCTTGCCAGCTTCCTTTCGCCCTTATCTACCTGCTTCTCACTCCTCCCTACTTATTCCCGTCTCTCCCTTCCTATCTCTCTTCTCCCTCCGTCCTACCCCTCTCTTTTCTTCCTTGCCCCTCCTGCCTGCTCCCTTTCATCGCTATCTGCTGTACCTACACTACCTCTTACCCACTCCTTACCTATCTCCCTCCCTCCCTCCCTTCCTTCCTATCTCTCCCTACCTCTTTCTTTTCTTCCTTGTTCCCCTGGCTGCTTCCCCCTTCCCCTCCTGCCTCACCCTCACCCCTTGCCGCCCGTCCCCCTCTCCTCGTCTTTCTCCTCCTAACCCCTTCCCTCCCCCTCTCCCCTCGCCCTTCCCCCTGCCATCATGCCTGCCTCCCTTCGCCCCCCTATCCCCCACCTGCCGTTGTCAGCACCGGGTATCACGCCTCGCCCTGCCAGACGGCGTACTTGCAAAGGCCGGAATCACGATAATCGCTCCCTCTCTATCCCCTCCCCTTGACTCCCTCCCTCCTGTTCTTCCTCTCTCCTTCCCTCCCTCGTCTCCTCTCCCCTCTTCTTCTCCCACCCACCTCCCACTACCCTCTTCTCCCTCTGTCACCCTTTCCTTCCTTCCAATCCCCTTCTGTCTCCCTGCCGTCCTCCCTCCCTCTCCCCTCACTCCCTCCCTCCCTTCCCCCCTCTCCCATCTTCTCTCCCTGGCGACTATCCTCCTCATCCCTCTCAATTTCCTGTCTTTCCATATTTTTCCTTTCTCCTCTTAGTCTTATTTTCTTTTTACCTCTCCATCCATTCCATGTTCCCCTCTTCTACCTCTGTCCAGTTTCTGCCTGTCTCTCTCCCCTTCCTTCATTCCCTACTTCCTTCCTCTCCTCTTCCCCTTCCTCTTCAGCATCTTAATTCTCTCTTCATTCTACCTATCCTTTTTCAGTTCCTACCGTCCTACGCTCCTCTCTCTCTCTCTCTCTCTCTCTCTCTCTCTCTTCCGGTGTCTCCCATTCCCCCTCTAGCTTCTCCTTCTCTATTTTTTTCTTCTCCCTCCGTCCTCTCTCCTTCCCTTCCTTACCTTTCTCCTTTGTTCTTCATTTTCCCTCGTTCCCTACTTTTTAACTCCTTCCCTTTCTCTCCCCTCATTCCTCAGATCTCTTTCTCTCTCTCTCTCTCTCTCTCTCTCTCTCTCTCTCTCTCTCTCTCTCTCTCTCTCTCATCCCATCTTTATTTGTTCCTTACGTTGTACTCCTCCTCTCTCTTTCCTTCCCCCTAACTCCAGTTCCTTTTTCTGATCTAGCTTTTCATTTTGTTTGTCCATCCTCTCTCTCTCTCTCTCTCTCTCTGCTTTCCATCCTTCTTCCTCATTTCGCCTTTCCCTCTCCTTCCGTCATCTTCCTTCACTCTTTTTTACCTCACTCAAACCTCCCATTCTTTCCTCACTTCCTCAATTTTCTCTCTCCTTCCCTCTTTCCCCCTCCCTCCCACTTCTCCTTTCCCTTCCCTCCTTCGTTCACATTCCTTCGCCCATTACTTCTTTCCTCCTTACCCCTCCCCTTCCCTTCCTTCCTCTGTCTCTTATTTCATTTCTCTCTCCCTCCCTCATACACTTCCTTCCTTCCTCCCTTTTTTCTTACCTTGTGCCTTCGCTCCTTCTTACCTCCCTCTCTCCTTTCTTTCCTTCCTTGGCTCCTTATCCCTGTTCTCTCTCCCTCCTCCTATTCCCTATGCCATTCATTCCTTCTTACCTCGCCTCTCCCTCTCTTTCCCCACCTTCCTTCATTCCTTGCTTACTTCCCTCACTCTTTCCCTCCCTTCTCGGCTCCTTACTCCATTTCTACCTCCCTCCTTCCACCCTCTACTACTTTCCTTCCTTCTTCATTCCCTCGCTTCTCCCCCTCCTTCCCCACCTTCCTTCGCTCGTCACTTCTTATCCCCCTCTCTCCTTCCCTTCCTTTCTCAGCTCCTTATCTTATTCCTTTCGCCCTCCTCCCCTCCCTCTTTCTCTCCCCCTCCCCCCGGCCCTGTGTTAGTGCTCAGATTACGGTGGATGCGAGGGGGGAGGGGGGAGAGGGGAGAGGGGGAAAGGTAAGGGGGAAGGAGGAGGAGGGGGAGCTGGTGTTTGGTGTTTCTTATCAGTTGGGGAAGAGTGAGGCCAAGGTGGAGTCAGGGCGCATTGGCTGTCATTACACACACTCACACGCACGCACACACACACACACACACACACACACACACACACACACACACACACACACACACACACACACACACACACACACACGATAGCGTCCAATGTGTACAGATTGTGATCAGGAGAACCTCCCTGGCTAATTGCACACACCCAGCAGAGCCACAGCGTCACAGTCTGGTGTCACTGTGCTGGGGTCGTACTCCTGTGGGTTTGGCAGGCTCTCTCCCACCACTCCTCTGCCAGAATATTTCAGAGCATCAAACCTTATCATGTTTTCCACACCGTACTTTGTTACTGATGCATATTTTGTGATCATATGTAGTTCTTGTTTTAGCCCCAGGATCATTTGGAATTCTGGACTTGACCCAATGAGCTACAGGCAAAACCTGCCCATCTGCAGTTCACCATCCTCCTTTCAGTGGATAAGGAGAAAGTTATGGAACATCTGCATAACCGAATAATGAAGCTGCCCGATTATATCGGTGCCATGGCGTGAAAGCGTCTCCCTCCAGTACTTTGTCAACTGTCAACATTTTACTCGTAAATATATATATATATATATATATATATATATATATATATATATATATATATATATATATATATATATATTACCAGGGGTACCCGACGTTGCCAGGCCGAAAATGCAAACACTATAATCCAATTTGTTCTAGTTCAATCTTTCTTTCTACTCCAGAAAGACCAAATACCTCTTATGCTTTTAAAAAGGGATTACAAGAGGTCCGGGACATTTCTATTTCTGTTGTCACAGACTAATGTACTGTACCGTATTTGTGCACACTTGTTTACTATCACCTGTGACCTCAAATGACCTCCGACAAGTGACCTCAAATGACCTCGGAGGTCAACCTCATAAAATCTATGTCCGAATCGGAGGTCATGTGAGTCTCCATGCCATAAATTGGGCTGCTGGGTCCAGTCGTTCAAGCGTGTATTGCCGGTGACCTCTAATGACTTCCGACCAGTTAACTCAAATGACCTCCGACCGGTGACCTCCAATGACCTCGGGGGTCAACCTCACATAGCTTATGTCAGAACTGGAGGTCATGTGAGTCTCCATGCCAAAAATTGGGCTGCTGGGTCCAGTCGTTCGAGAGTGTATTATCGGATTCGGTGACCTCAAATGACCTCCGACCAGTGACCTCAAATGACCTGAGGACAACCTCACATATTCTATGTCCGAACTGTAGATCATATGAGTCTCCATTCCAAAAATTGGGCTGCAGGGGTACCCGGCGTTGCCTGGCCCAAAAAGGCGAACATTATCGGTGACCCCAAACGACCCAAATCTGAATTTTGACCCCCCTAAAACCATCCTTGGGTCACTTGGTCTGGGGGTCTCTGGTTTTATATAGATAGATAGGTTGACAGATAGTTATAGATATAGATATAGACAGATATATATAGATATATATATAAATGAAAATGCTATGCAATTAACAGAATAAACTTCTCAATATGAATACAATATCAATAGTACACTAAAGAATATTGAGATGAAATTTGCAAACGATAACGCTGAGAAGAGGTGATAGAAAGCCTCCTAAACTTAGGATTTATCCTCCGAGTACACGCAGCAAAAATGAAATAAAATAAGCTTTGTTACATTAGTGTGTTGAACTGCATGATCACAGGAAGAAAAACTCTTAATTTCTGTCGGAACAGTTCATTAATTCCTTCACAGGCGCTGCAAAGAAACGCCTTCCAGCGGTGGCCACGATGCACCTGCACGGAGACCCTAGGCAAATGTTCAAATATCCCCCAATTCCCCCCTCCCCCACCTCTCCCGCCTCCCGAAAGGAGAATGATTTAAGTGCAGCGTTACTTCCTGTGGTCCACTGTGTTCACGCCCAGATAAGTCTGTGGATGCAATTACCATTACTACTACTACTGTACTGCTAAAACCACGATGGTTTTTTTATTTGTTTTACATTCTGCTATAGCGTTACAATTTTACTTTCTGCTTAAAGAGGATTTTCCCAGATGTAATGGGTGGCTCTCCTAGCCTGAATAAAACTGTCTAGTAGCAGAAAGAATAAAAATCAATTACCTTCTCAGCAGCCAAAGATGTATCTGGATATTCTCTTATACTGCCACATTCATTAACTCCTAGTGCAGTGGCTCCCAAAATGCGGACAATAATATCTCTCAAAATTGCCGTCGACCTATAACGAAACCTTTACTTAACATTCCGAAAAGTCTATTGGTGTCTGAAGATTCCAGCATTGTTTCAAGCCAATGCACACTGTCTCGTTATTTATCGTAATGGAGGCAATCAATACCTACATCCGCAGCGAGTGTGCCGCCGACCGAGACGCCTCATTCTTATTGGTCCTGTAATCAGGTGACGCACATTTCTAAAAACGGAAATGTTTCGGCTCAGATGTTGAATTGATGTCTTCTGCACACTCACAAAAAGGAAAAAGTTATATTTCAAAACAGTTAATCGAAGTAGTTAATATGCTATTAAAATTAAAGGATCTGATCAAAATGGTCATGGTGTTATTAATATGAAACGAACTGAGTATATCAAATGGACAGGAGTATGTTCACCTTAGGATTTTTCTATGTGGGTATTTAAAATACAAAGCTGACTGAGGCAGAAGTCTGTCTGTACCCATTCACTGCACTTGAACTGAATACAGTCAATCAAACAATTTCATGTCTTGTGTTCACGAAGCCAATCGATCATCAAGTAATTTATTATGCAATTTTCTATGTACTGTAGGCCACAGCATTGGTTAACACCACTTTCATGTATCCGACTCTGGCCACAGAATGAGTTCGTTCCCTGAAATAGACGTGAAGTTGATGTGAAAAAGCATTTTTACTACTGACAAAATACAATCCAGGAGCCTTTTTTTTTGGGGGGGGGGAGGGGTTACTGATATTGTTGCTGCTGAGTAACCTTATTCTGCCTGGCGGGGCAGACCCATCAGCAGGAAAAAAAAAAAAAACGCTCCTGTTATACCATCCTGTGCAATGAACTGACTTTCCCTTGCGGCAAACAGCGCCTCGCCACACCGAGGTGTGGGGAAGAGTATGGAGGTTTGGCTCCTGGATGGACGCCGATTTTGAATCTCACTATCCATGTAATAGGGACACCACAGTACGCTACAAATCATCCCGTTATCTGGTTATATGGTTATCATCAAGCGTTATAAATGGCTTCCTGAGTTACAAGAAACTGGACTTTTCAGTCAGTGAAGAGTCATATGAAGTGGAAAAAAGATTAATAAAAGGTGACAGGAAGGAAGAGAGAAAATAGGAATAGAGGAGGGCAGATATAGAAAAGAATGATGAAAGTGAAAGAAGGAGCAGGCAGCACTTCATATAAATGAGTGGATGATGGGCGCTTGTGTTGCTTATGAACAAGAAATTCAGTTGAGGAAGAAGGATATGCCATGCTACAGTGCTAAGGTGTGCCACTGCCACAGAGGACGGAAATGTACAGAAAAAACACAAAAGCATCATTATTCTCATGAGCTGTACATGTTGGAATACCGTGCACGAAAAGGGTGTTGATATTCTGACCTTATGTCTGTTTAAGTGGAAGTGTTAGAAATTGGACTAAAAAAAGCTCCTCACTATGAGGGCTGTCTCCTAAACAGAATTTTAAAAAACTGAACAAGGCACGGTCTCAGCAGGTCAAGGCGTGCTTACTGCATTACTCATTTGTCTTGTGTCTACCCTGACCCCGGAAAGTGCACATCGACCGTCCTGTGCTTGATGAGTGCTTGTGTTGGTGTGCAGGTCACCTACTATTCCACTGTCTCCTCCACGCTATACTCCACGGCAACCAGCTTGTCCGTAGGGCCGCTCCCTCTGAGCCACCATCGAACACTCAAATGTCACTGTGAAATTACGAATACATGTAAGCGTAATGTGTGGCACGAATCGCCATTTTATCAATTATAATTGATCAATTTTAATCGAATATTGCAGAAGGTGTGAACCTTCGGGCATGTTGGCTGAGGCAGAGTACAGGTAATGTACGTCACTTCTTACTTGACGCATCATGTAGAAGAGAATCGTTTTTGGACAAATGAGCATACAAAGCACTCCTCAACTTAGAAATATTAGCCAGTAAATGAAAGTAAGGAGACGAGATGTAATATTAGGTGGACTTTTGTCCAAGACTGTGCATCCCATGTACTGTGAGTGCAGAGCACAGAAACCCTGCTGTTCTTCAGATGTGCTTGTACTAGTTTACATCTTAAGTCCTATGTTTGTGGTCGGGAACATCTGCTTTATGCATGAGGTACTGTACTACGTCTTTGCTCAATGGATGTAATCCTGCACAGCCTTGGTTCTATAGTTATGGTGGCGTATTACCGCAAGCAAAAATTCACCGACAATCTGCCAACGTGCAGTAGTGTCCTGCCTTTCATATTCCTCATTTCTCCTCGAACCCCAGTGAGTATCGTTCTGCTCACTCATTTCTTGTGTACCTCACACTACCTCGACATAAAAATTAATTCATGTAACGGATTCCACCGCCACAGCCGGCAGGGAAGTGTTGATAAAAATATGATTGTGAAGGTACAGTACATCTAACTGATTTAGATGATCGCACAAAAAAAAAAAAAAAAAAAAAAAAAAAAAAAAAAAAACTAAAGTCCAAGATCTAAAACTAAGACTGAAAACCCAGCTGACTTGAACCACCTTACTGAAAGATCAACTGACTTCATAACTTAAAAGTCGAAGCAACACAGTCTACCCAGACAATGCAGCTTTTAATGTGAGATCAGATGGGCGAGGGGACAAGGGCGGCAATCAGAGGCAAACAAGATCCGAAATGTAGGAGTGAAAGGCACGGGTGAGAAAGTCAGGTTTGTGAGTCAGTGGCCTCCCCTTCACCACGAGAACTTTACCCTTTTCTGATTAAAATCGTTCGGCGCTATACCCATCATCATTCTCATTATCATCTTCATCGTTATCGTCCTTATCATAAATATTTTTATCATTATTATTATCATCAACAAATTCCCTTTCTCATTTATTAGCAGGGTGAGCCAGACAATAAAATATATTGTTCAGCGTTTTGAAGGCGATCACTGGGGCTTCTTGTAACACTTTCACCGCGAGGTCTAACCTAAGCTGGATAAAACTGTCAGGTGTTGGACCATACAAAAGACATCGTAGTGGAAGGGATAATGGCGACTAATTCCAACCCTTTCTCTACGAATGGTCTACCCAAAGCTGAGCATAATCGTTCAATACTAAAGCCAATATAAGAAAAAATGGCGTCATCGTACTGGAAAGGATAAAGGAGACTGCTAACAACCCCTTCCCTGAGACGCTACTCCACAGCAAAGTAAAACTGCTTGGTGGTAGAAAGAATGAAATACTAAAAATGTTTCTGAGCCAGTGGGATTAAGAGACCCCTCACAGTGAAAGCTACGTTAAATGGCTAACCGAGATAGTTTTTGCCCTTCTGACTGCATGGACTATCCCTTCGTTGCATAACACCACCCTGAGGTACCCTGAATATATATGTCCAACGTTAGCGGGAATAATATAACTACGTGCAAAAATAACTGGGCAAGATCAAAACTAGGTCACTTTTATGGATGGCACGAGTGTCAGATCTGGTGGTTAGGCTCAATAACGTGTATTATGACTCGAGTGGGTGTTAATATGGAGACAAAGCTGAGTCCGTTGTAAGGGTTTGGTGTGAGAACCAGGGGAGAGAAGGGGGAGTAGGGAGAGAGAATGGGAAGGGGAAGGGGATGGGTGAGAGGAGGAGAAAGACAGGGAAAGGAGGAGGCTTGGCGAAGGGGAAAGACCAGAGGGTAGGGAAAGGAAGAGAGGGCATGAAAAGGTGAGGAGAGGATGGAAAAGATGGGAAGGGGAAGGAAACGGTGGAGAAGGACGGAAAAAGATGAGGGCAGAAAAAGAAAAAAAAAAAGAGGGGAGAGGAAGAAAAGGTGGGAAGAGGAAAGAAAAAATGGGATAAGGAAAAGTAGGAGTGAAGAGGGGCGCAAGGGGGGTGAAAGGGGAAAGAGCCAGGAATGAGAGATAGGATAGGTGGATGACATGTGGGGAGAGGGAGGGTGAGATACAGGCATCCAGAGGTCAGGAAGGGAGGGGAGGGAGAGGAAGGGAAAAGAGAAGGAAGAGGATAAAAAGGAAAGAACGGATAAGGGAAGAAGCGGATTGAGTGGGGGGGGGGGGGATGGGAGAATCAGGAGCACAGAGGTTTAAATAGAAGAGGGAGGGAGATCGAAGAGAGTGGAAGGTCGGATATGAGGGAAGAGGGAGGATTGACATGAGAAAAGAGTGAGGGGGGAGAGAGAGAGAGAGAGAGAGAGAGAGAGAGAGAGAGAGGAAGGGACAAAAACCGAGGGTCAAAGAGTTAGAAAGATGGGAATGAAATGAGAGATGGAGGAAGAGGGTAATGGAAGGGAGAGGGAAGTGCTGGAGGAAGGGTGGGGGTACGGAAGGATGAAAAGGGTGAAACTCAGGCATACAGAAGTTAGAAAGAGGGAATGGAAGAAAAAAAAAAAGACCAAGGAGAGGACAAAGGAGGGATGAGGAGAGGGGAAGGGGGAAGAACAATGCATCCAGGAGACAGAATGGGGGAAGGGGAAGGGGATAAATAAGAGAAAGAGGAGCAGGCGGGGAGAAGGAGGGAGGGGTGAAGGGAGGGGAAGAGGGAAGAAGGAGGGAACAGATGACAGAACGAGGGAATGGGACTGGAGAGCATGACGGAAGGGTAACTGGAGGGCAAAAATGGGGAAGTGGAAAAGCCAGGGGCCCAGAGGTTAGAAGGAATGGGGGGGAAGGGGAGAGGGAAAGGGATAGGAGTGGAAGGAGTAAGGAGAGGGCTTCAGAATGAGGGAGGGAAAAAGAGGGGTAGAGAAAGCCAGGGGTACAGGGGTTACGAAGGGGGGAGGGCAGGGGGATGTGAAAGGGAAGTGGAGGGGAAGAGGAAAAGCCATGCATTCAGGGGTTAGAAGGGGTAAGGAGTACAAAGGAATGCAAACAGCAACAGACCTGTTGATCCTATCGTGGCTGTCTGGTTTAGGAAAGGATATAGCTAACAAAGCTGTGCTATCGGTTAAATACAAGGACAGAAAAGCAGGAAGGCTCCCTCCACCCACCAAACTCATCAATTAAAGTTGGCAGGAAATACTGAATAGGACCATCAGGCAGCACTGAAAAGCTGTCATGGAAATTTCATAGTTACGGAAAAGAAATCTTATTCTACACTATCTACCTGAAAATGAAAGTAACATTAAGGCAACATCATTTATAGGTGCTGTTCTCCGGCTGTACACAAACTGACTGTGAAAAAGGAAGAAAAAGTTATATACACCACGGATATGCATTACACAGGAGTAACGTGAGGGATAGGAAAGAAAAAAACGAAGAAAGAGGGAAAAGGATGGATGGGGAGGGCAAATGAGGGGATGGGAAAGAGCCAAGCAGCCAGGGGTTAGAAAGGTGGGGGAGGAGAGGGAGGAGAGAGGGAAGGGGATGGGAGGGGAGGAGGGAGAGGTAGTGGGGGTGGTGGGGGAGGGGAGGGGGTCTAGGGTACAAAGGCTCCTAATAATAAACAGAGACTGGAACAAGGCCGGCCTGGCTCACTCTCCAAGCTTACTGCCCGATCTTATCACCAGAGAGAGAGAGAGAGAGAGAGAGAGAGAGAGAGAAAGAGAGGGTTTTTTTTCCTACTCTCTCCTCCTCCCTCTCTCTTTATCTAATGTTCTCTCTTTTGATCTTCACTTTTTTTTCTTTTGCTGATTTGAAGGGATCTCTCTCTCTCTCTCTCTCTCTCTCTCTCTCTCTCTCTCTCTCTCTCTCTCTCTCTCTCTCTCTCTCATCACGTAAACAATATATTCCCAAACACGCACACCAAGCGCTGTTCCTTTCTCATACATAGGCAGACAAAGCTCAATCGCAAACCTCCCCCCCCCTCTCTCTCTCTCTCTCTCTCTCTCTCTCTCTCTCTCTCTCTCTCCCTCGTTCTCCTCCTGATCTATCTCTTGATCTTCACTCTCGCTAGTTTCATCTCTCTCTCTCTCTCTCTCTCTCTCTCTCTCTCTCTCTCTCTCTCTCTCTCTCTCTCTCTCTCTCTCTCTCTCTCTCTCTCTCTCTCTCAACAACAACAACACACCACACAATTAATCGACAGGCTCACATAAACTATATATACCTCCTTTTTTTCCCCCGCCCACATGGTTTTCCCTGAGCAGAGGTTTGGTGCACAAGGCAACATGTAAATAATAATAAGAGGCTGAACAGAAAAACTGGAAGCGTGGGACCTCCAATACAGAGACTGGGGTATGGGGGGGAGGAGGTTGTTGTGTGTTGTTGCTGTTGTTGCGCCTGGCAGATTTGAGACGTGAACGTGGTACAGTGCAGGATTAACTTGCATTTTTTTCTGTACTACACCATCCTCCTTTTCAGGGATTGGGAGCGATTTCAGGAACGTTTGTGTGATCTGCCAGCTGAGTTGCCTGATTGGTGCCACTACGCGAAGGCACACCACTCCACCACCCGACTGGAGGTGGAAATGATTATTCACAAACAAATCTAGCCCCTTCGCTCCCATGACTGAACTGTACATATATACGATTAATGCCGCTGCTCCTTCCTTCCTCTGTGTGTGTGTGTGTGTGTGTGTGTGTGTGTGTGTGTGTGTGTGTGTGTGTGTGTGTGTGTGTGTGCGTGCGTGCGTGCGTGCGTGCGTGCGTGCGTGCGTGTGTGTGTGTGTGTGTGTGTGTGTGTGTGTGTGTGTGTGTGTGTGTGTGTGTGTGTGTGTGTAAACTTGCAAGTCATCCTGCTGGTGGAGGTTGATGAATGAGTGCGTTGGTTGGTGGGTGGCTGGGTGGGCTGGGTCGATGGGTTGCTGAGTATGTCGCTTCCCGGAGGACAAGGCAGAAGGTGGGTTTATAATGCAGGTTGATTTTTATATATACTTTTTATTATTATTATTACCTCTAGACGATTTTTTTTTTTCAGTGCATGAGAGAATTTTCGAACTAAAGGTGGTATGATACAGGCTTCATTAATCCATTCGTTACTAGAGAGCTTCCCTGAGTTGAATCCAGTCGTCTGTGAGCAGCCAGAAGAAAATATGAACAACATCACCGAGCAGAATGGATTAAGATGAAATGGCAGAGTTTAAACCCACACAAGGAAAGTAGTTAGGACAAGAAACGTGACTGACAGACAAACTTATCATGGAACGGAAGGGATTTACCCACATAAGGACACTGTGTTGACGGGAAGGGTGTAAACGAGTCCACGTGAGGATAAAGCTGATGCATCTTCTAAATTAATACAATTTCCATCTGAAATACTCACGACAATAAGAAAAGAAGCTATAACTTAATTTCAGTTCCCAGCTTTAATCTGTATTTGAGTTTTGTTGGAAGGACAGGGAATAGTGAGTACAGTCTCCCGTACATTGTGCCCGTTATGCAAAAAGAGCTACGGAAAAATATCGTGAATGGTGAACGAGTATAATATCCATTTACCCTTCTGCAGGAGGTCTTTTAATATATTCTTGCTGTCTTCTTACAGTTTTACTCAGCTTAGAAGAAATCTTTTACAACCTCAGTAAGACACCTTTGTTATATTCTATTTTTGTAGCAGCAAGACGATTTTACTGATCTTGGAGGAGAATTCTTATACTGCAATGGTCAGAAATTCTTTATTCACCACTTGAGCCGCCGGTGATTACTGTACTCCTGCTACCGCTAGATTATTTTATTTCGCTCAGGAAAAGCGTCTCGTATTGCAAGTGCATAAACAAACTGATTTTACACTGATTAAGAGACAGATAGACAGATATACGGTATATAATTATTTATCACCAGGGATTCTCTCTCTCTCTCTCTCTCTCTCTCTCTCTCTCTGAAGCCCAGCAGACTTTCAAAATGCAACAGATGGCTTCGGACACTTTTGCAATCGAGGGAGACAATACAAGAAACCTACAGACTCCTAATTTTCTTAATGTTTACTTTTATGACGTAAAAAGTAATTGAGTAATTAAGCCTTCACTTTTACGACATTAGATTGTTAACTGCACCATCTTTTTAACAGATTATGAACAAGGGAACGCGATAAGGAAACGATAAACTCTATGAGAAATTACTTGACAAGGAGATTAACACGACACTAATATTATCGTCTGCTGGTAATAAGCATGACATAGGTACATAATCAAGGTAGTACATGGACTGAAGGAAACTGTCTGTTAATCTTTCCCGTCAAAGTGGCCACGCTTGAAATTAATTAAATCGTCCACAGAGAGAAAGAGAGAGAGAAAAAAAAAGCGTCACTACACTGTAAGTGTTAAGGTGCTGAGCTGTTAATAGTGCTTATTACCCTGGGTACTGATGACTGTTCCTGGAGCCTGGTGGCTTCCTGATGTATGTTGACTTTCCTGCTATCTGTATCTACTGCTTCACAACCGTGCCTGGTTCATGGTGAATGTGCCTGGTAAACAGTGACCGCCTGGTTACAGTGCTGATGCCTGGTGACTGTGGTGACTGTCCCTGGTACCTGGTGCTTGGCGACTGTGCCTGGTAACTATTCTGGTGCCCGGTAACTGTTCTGATATCTGGTGACTGTCGCTGGTACCTGGTAACTGTCCCTGGTGCTTGGTGACTGTCTAGATATCCCTATTGAAAAGGCAGTAAACACTTTTCCACACGTTGTGCAAAAAAAGTATTGGTGCACACTTCGTACGAAACAATTTGACAACACAGTTGATGGATACTGCAAGATGACCTCTGATCCTACTACAACGTGACAGTCGAGTTTTCATAAGTTTATGACGTCATATATCGCATGTTTGTGATGTTTCGTACAATTGCTGTCATCAGACAAACATTCAAATGATTGTAGATTATATTCTTGGAAAATTATGAGCTGCATTGATCATTTGGGAAACCAACACACCCCTCTTTCCGGATAATTTTTTGATCGTACAGTATATAACTGATTAGGTCACTGTGGCTCTAACTACAGATGTTGAGAGAACACCTTAATGACGTGACGCACTTTGGTGTTCACAGTTCCGTCTGTGACGTGGAACCGAAAATTTTAAAGGCATGAATGTTGGGTGAATGGATGTCTGACCCATTTTCGAGGCGTACTGAGATGCAAGATCTCTTATATGTTCTCCTGTTTCTTGCTTTTGGATTTTAACTACCTGAATTATAACAGTGGGACGCGTCTTCATCATCATCATAATCATCATGACGATGACGATGGCCATGACAATGATGATGATGATGTGATTATTATGAAATGATAATGATGATGATTATGATGATGATTACGATGAAATGATAATGATGATGATGATTATGATAATAAGGATGATGACGATGACGACGACGATAAGGATTTGGATAATACCACCACCATCTTCCGTGGCGGGGGGAACGATGGAAGGTTAGATTGGGAAATGCAGCAGAGAATCATACTTGATAGTCTCGTGCCTGTTAAGCCTAAATACTTAAAAATAAACAAATAAATTAAAAAGACAAAATCAGGTACTGACTACCCTATGATAACCCAGCCAACACGAAGATATTAAACTTAAACTACTCTGATGACTCCTAGATGATTTATGCAGGTCAAGAAGGATTTCCTGGACTTAGAAGATGTTATTCACCCCAACAACAATTTTGCGTTTGCATTCTCACCTTTGCTATAGACCAAGGGTGGGGAACGTCCGGCCTCCGGGCCGTATAAGGCCCGCAAGACCATTTGATCAGGCCGGCAATTCATAAATGCAATTTCATAAACTCATGAATGAATATATATATATATATATATATATATATATATATATATATATATATATATATATATATATATATATATTCACACACACACACACATATATATATATATATATATATATATATATATATATATATATATATATATATATATATATATATATATATATATATAATGTACTGGGCTACAGTGGATTTTAAGTTGATAATTTTGTATGGCCTGCGAATGATGTTAAAAATATCCTAATAGCCCTCAGTAGCAGAAAGGTTCCCCACCCCTGCTACAGACGATGACATACTGCGAACTACAGTAAAATATGCTGAACGCTGCCTACGACTAAACAAGAAAAAATAGTAAATGCGTAACCGTAGGCTAATAAACACTGTTAACACCGGCCAAACTTACTAATTCAAGACACCAGGCCCTGCAACTGAAGGAAAGAGGCAACATGCATACTAAGAGATGATGAATTGAGCTGTGTGTTGTGGGAAGAAATGAGAGGGGTCTTGCGGAGGGCTGTGGCCGGAATACTGATGAAGGAAATGTGTCTGCTAACCCAACTCACTATAAGGGGTCTTTATTGAGATGAAGAGAGCCCTCTGACGGTAGCCATAACATAATTCGGTCATCGTAAGTTACAAAAGAGGTTGGTGGACACAGATAATACGAACTCATTTACCACGGAAGGCTAGGCTGAACATCATTACCTTCATTAAGCCTCTGTTCCTCAGGTAATAATAGAATGAGGTATACTCTAAAACCAATGACAGAGAAAGTACGAAAGTGCGAGAGCTATCAACATTATGCCCCGTATAATAAGCAACACAATCATTCACCCATCATCCAAGCTCCCGAATCCTACCCATGCTGAATAAGAGAATAAAAAAACACCGTCGCTCTATGGGTATTATCATAAGCGCCTTGAAGTAGTATACACGAGAGTTTTGATTTCCCTTCCAGGGGGTTTCTTGAAACCGAGGAGAATAAAACATCAACCTCACGCCCACCACCTCACAAAAGCACTACGGGCGTCTCACTCAGCCACCACTCTGGGTCTCACTCAGCCACCACTCTGGGTCTCACTCAGCAACCACTCTGGGTCTCACTCAACCACCGCTCTGGGTCTCACTCAGCCACCACTCTGGGTCTCATTCAGCCACCATTCTGGGTCTCATTCAGCCACCACTCTGGGTCTCATTCAGCCACCACTTTGGGTCTCAGCCACCACTCTGGGTCTCATTCAGCCACCATTCTGCGTTTCTCTTCAGCACCAGCTTGAAACTCATTTAGACATCAATCTGATAATCGAGACATGCAACACCTGCGTGTAAGGTTATAGAATAAAAAAAAAAAATCTTATTTATAATGACAGTGTACACGGAGGGCTGAATCAAGTCGTCTGGTGGTGGCCATAACAGAATACTGTGTTTCAATGAGGCAATGCCCTCTAAAGGCTGCAAAACATTAATATTATTTTAGACTATCGCTACGTACACAAAGATGGACAGCGTGAAGTGTATGTGTGTTGTGTGGAATGAGAAGTAACACTCGGACGGCGGGTTTAATCCACGGCTATCAGCGTGGTGTCTCTCAGCGATAGGATCCTTGGTGAAGCAGTGTAAGGCAGTGGCTGCTTACTCCACTACCACGACCACACATTACCACCACCATCACCACCACACATTACCACCATCACCACCAAAAACAACAACAACAACAACGACCACTACCACCACCACTATCACCACCAACCACTACTACCACCATCATATCACAACTTCGGCACCATTACCACCACCATATACCACTCAAGACCATCACCTCTACCACCAACACATTGTTACTCCACCACTCCTACCAAAACCATATCAAGCCTCTACCACCACCATCGCTACCACCACGTTATCACTCCGCCACCACACCCATATCAGCCCTATACCAACACACCCATCAACACCAAGTTATCACTGCACCATCAACACCATGACCATACGACTTTCAACTCTTTACCACCACCACTACTACCATTGTCGTAACACACCACCACCACCAC
>NC_137008.1:37560722-37628222 GCF_032717465.1 Coenobita brevimanus | reverse complement strand
TTTTCATGTGGCTCTATGTCTAGACTAACACTTAGGCTGCAGATTGTATGCACAAGAAAAGATAGCTAACGAATGCTGTTACATGCGAGGCCACTAGTGCAAAGAACATCTGGGAATTCTGGTTAACTTTTCCATGGGAGAGTTACACAGAAAGGAGAATATGTGTCGACAGTGCCTTGATTCATTCGATCCTATGACGTCTATTTCATATAATTCAAGTCACCATCAAAGCATTTTATTTAGCTTAAGGAGAGTTCTCTTTGTGTGAATGAGATAATGAAGGCTGTAACTAACCTCTTCAATATGAAGTCATTCCCAAATCGAATATAAACATCTAGCAGAAACAAGTACCGGTATAAAAAAAAAAAAAAAAAATCTCCCTTAAAGGTATTACACCAATGTTGGAAGTTTGAGATACGGAGAAGCAGAGTTCAGTGTCATAAGGACAGAATAGGGTAGTGTATGATTGTCTTAGTCCCTGATGCATGAACAGGCATCCTTAACTTGATTGGTATCATCTATGCTGAGGAGATATAAAGCATACAATGAGAAACAAGCAAGTTTTGCCACGATAATTTTGCCTACTAGGTCTTTTGGTCTCTATGTTTAAACATATTCTCTTGGAAGCTACCGAGCTGCTCATATCACAAATAATAGGCCGTGGGATCATTGCATTCCTATGCTCTGATTATAAGACTGTTGTGAAGAGATTGGTAATAGGGAATTTCCAGAAAAACAAGGAAACATGATGAACCGAATAAACAAGAATGAATGCAATCCCTATTCACTGTCACATAATATGAGATGTTTAAGAAAACGAGTCAATAACGGAAATCCAGCAACTGATATGGCGAGATATGTAACACAATATAACTTTCCGAAAAAAAGGTTCGAAAAAAAAAAAAGGGAACACAGAAAAAATGGAAATTATCTGTCGTGTGAAAAAATAGAGAAGTAATAGTTAAGAATTTTTACAACAAAGACTTCTTAAGACTTTTACGACTAGCAAAATATCAGCGACAACAAAGAAAAAAATAAAGCCGGTAAAAGAAATAAACATCAACAGATGTTAGCTTAAAAAAGTAATTCATGACAAGAAAAAGAATACTTTAATAAAGAAGCAAAAAAGAAGGGCAGACACGTAAGACAGCAAGATTTTTTTTTTTTTTTAAGACACCATCAAAAATTTTAGGTGTAGTACATTTAGCACAGAGGACACTGTTCCACTGATTTCCTAAAAAGATGATGACCAGAATGACCACAAGTGTCGGAGGAATGTCAGACAAGGTCCAGTGACAACCCCAGCAATGGAGCCACAACGGTAGTCAAGAAGATTACGAGAAGAAAGACGCTTTAGATTCTAGCTGCTGAGAACGGACTTCAAGATTAAGAAGCGTGAGGCGACAGCTAGAATGTTGAAAACGTTAGAGCGAGGGCAAGCCTTCACCATGAATGAAAATGGCAAACTGAAACACAAATAAGGAAACAGCTTAGATGGAGAGTCAGCAAAGAAGCAAATTTCTGGAGAACAGGAAAAAAAAAAAATCATCAAACGGAACAGAGTTCTTGCTCAGTGACACTGTAGTCAAAACAACAGAATAAACTGCTAAGGAATGGGGAGAAAGCACCGCAACTGTCGAGAGTGCAACTGAACGCTAATGTCTAAGCAAAGAATTTTCAAGTACATGCTGAAGCTTCTCTTATGTACAAATATATTTCCCCATAATATAGCTATAATGAGTCCAAGGTACTATCAAACACCAAATTCTTTAACACAACGGCAGAGAAAACGGATAAAAACTATCTAATCATAGACAATCTGTGAGACTAAGAGGCACATAGCAGAGTGACGGTGGCCTTTCCCCAGGTACCGTAATAAAGGAGCGACCCCCTTGCACGCCAGCATCCCATTGTGGCCACCGGAATTCTAAACACACGACTTGAAAATTAAACGATCTGCCACTCACTATTCAGAAGCCTAGAGATTTTTCCCCAGTGGCGTGGCTAATTGTGAGTGAGCAGCAGAGAGCGGGAGACTAATGGCCCATTAGCACCGGTGAGGTGGCGCCATGCCGCTAGGCTTACTACTTGTGTGGCCGTCCAGGTCACCACCCACCATCAGTGTTGGTTTACCGAATATTTCAGTTATCCTTGGCACCAGTCATGGAAATTAACATCAGCCATGTAAATATTTTTGTGCTGCTGTATAATTTTATATCAGAGATTTTACTCATCAGAACAATATCGTTGTCCAAAGTCTGTTTATCAACCCTGGTGATTTTGCCTGATAATTGTTATCATTACTACCAGTTCAGAGCCACACTGGTTCGGTGGTTACCGCAATCGCCTCCCGATCTGCGGTGCCTTGAGTTTGCTTTCGAATCCAGCCTTGTTCAACCTTTGATACGGTGCTGGTGGCATATCCTTTAATAAGTGAGCATATGGCTGCACTTGCCTGGTCCTACCGATGACATATACGAAATGACACACTCAAACACCGGCAATACAACTCTTCGACTCATACGCATTGTTCTCACTAGAAACACCACTTTCTGATTCGTAGAGTACATACCTGGAATGAGACGGATCTCTCTCCTTCCGGTGCCGGAGAGTGACGCCTTCACGTGTACAACCGGGCCCTTCCGCTGCCCAGTTAAACAAATACTCCCTAGCTCCCTCCCATCCTGCGGAGGGGGGATGTGCAGTTGAAAGAGAAGGTCAGCTTCAGCCTGCAGTCCTCTAGATTCACACATCAGTTGAACCTCAGCCCACAAAAACAAAAACAACTCTTCTTCCAAGGGGATAACTCGGTCCTGCAGTGCACCCCATACAGACTGATACAAATACATAGTGTATGATCATTTATCGCATCACAACATTACAATTATCCCACTCGCTTACCAAACATTCAGCAATATCATTTTATCACCAGTTCTTAATTTTTGTAGCTTAAAATATAAGACCTTCCGATTCATCAAATCATATAGTTATCCCTCGTCGCTGGCATGGTACCGGTATTATATATATATATATATATATATATATATATATATATATATAGAGAGAGAGAGAGAGAGAGAGAGAGAGAGAGAGAGAGAGAGAGAGAGAGAGAGATAAACATATACAGACAGACGTCATACTGTTCAAAGTATTACTGCTTTCCCCGTCTTTTATCAGGTCTTCCAGCAATTTCTGGTCAACAATGACATTTCTGTCCTCTGGAACGCAACACGAAATAATTACTCTCAGCTTAAAATAGAAACAAGACCGGTATGAAAGTGCCTGATGTATTGTCCATTTTAATATATTGTGTGGATTATCCTGGAACTGGTTTGTAGTGGGAACTCCTGCATCTCCCACCTTCCCCCTCACCATGACACTGGCCTGGCCCCTCCTGTCTCACTCCTCCAACCCCCTCTTGCTGTAACCCCCCCCCCCCAACAACAACAAAATCCACCTGCTGTCCCTCCCCTACAGCCCTCTCCTGCTCTCTCACACCTCCAACCTCTTCGTGTTTCTCACCCCTCCAACTTCTTCATGTTGTCTCACCCCTCCAACCTCCTCTTGCTGCCCCACCTCTTCAACACTTTCTTGCTGTTTAACCTCTCCAGCCTCCACCTGCTGTCCCACCCCCTCCTACCGCCGCCTACTGTCCCATCCCTCCAATACCCACCTGCTATTCCACCCCTCCACTCTCTTGCCCGATGAGATTCCTTATTAGAGAGTGAAATTTTCGTGGCATCTCAGGCGGTGCTTAAGCTCTTCACTAGAAGGGGGTATCTCCTAAACTCAGCGATATCGTCTGGCGGTAGTGACTGTAAAATATATAACACCGTGTGAAAGGGGCAATGGACATTACAGTACTTTCTGAGCATCAGGGGTCTCTCCCATGCTAAATGCAAACGTTTGACGGTAACAAGAATAAGATATTAAACTGGAGACGACATAACCGTACTGAGGAGGCTAACTACTAGACTGCAAGAAAGTATCTTTTATCATATTCTTGCTGTCATCAGTCGGGTTCATTCAATATGGGGAAGACCTCTAACAGTGAAGGGGTTGATGACTTTGTTTCTATCTCTTTACTACCAGACGTTTATCCTTCGCCGAAAAAAAAAAAATGACTGAAGGTAGCAAAAAAATATATAATATGCCCTTTTACTGAAGAGGTTAATCCTGTCACTGTTGTGGTAGAATCTAAGTATCAATCTGTAGCTAATTTCAGATGGTCTTACTGAAGCGAAAGACACCCAACGCAGTCACTGGGTTAATGATGATCTCTTGTAACCCATTCAGTCTGGGGGATCTCTCTAACAAAATACTGTAATGGCCGAAAACAACAGACATCAAAAAGAAAGAAAAACGACAAAGCAGCTTCTGTAAAAGGAAAGAGTTAGATGTTCAGGTAGTAGCCAGGTGTCATTTTACAGTGTGTGTGTGTGTGTGTGTGTGTGTGTGTGTGTGTGTGTGTGTGTGTGTGTGTGTGTGTGTGTGTGTGTGTGTGTGTGTGTGTGTGTGTGTGTGTGTGTGTGACCTCGTGATGGAGGCCGGGGCAGCTTCAAGCAGACACCAGCAACAGTGAGTGTGCGGTCCTCGTGTCAGACGCTTATGTGACTGTCAGGACCTGCATCACATAAGGTTCTGGGCGGGTACTGGTAAGCTGACTGAGGTACCGGTGACCCGAGAGTGTTACTGGTAAACTGACTTAGGTACTGGTAAGCTGGCCGAGGTACTGGTGAGCTAACAGGCACTGGTGAGCTGAGAGTCTCCAAATAACTTAATATCTCCCTCTTGTCGCCAAGATTTGTTTTTGAAGTAGGTGAATAAGAACCATAGGAAGACTCTCTCTCTCTCTCTCTCTGGTGTGTGTGTGTGTGTGTGTGTGTGTGTGTGTGTGTGTGTGTGCTTAGGATCGTGTCTGCATTGCGACTATAAGTTTATAGTTCTGCTTTTTATGTTTCTCTATACATATTTCTCGATTTTAAAAACCCCATTTAATAGCGGCAGACAGGGATGGAAGATGATGATGATGATGATGATGATGATGATGATGATGATGATGATGATGATGATGATGATGATGGTGATGATGATGATGATGGTGATGATGATGATGATGATATTTCAAAGAAGGGAAGTGAGGATTGGGTGGATTCAAGATGGGAGTACAGGGGAATGGGACAATACGCTAAAAAGCAAGGGCTGCATAATGAGATTAGACAAGAAAAAGATACAAATATGAAAGATCGAAAGAAAATGAAGAATGAATGAAAGACTAAAATAAAGACAATGAAAGAAAGAATGAATGAAAGAAAAATTGGGTTAAAATGAAGGAAGCACGAAGAACTACGGTATAAGGCAGAATATACCGTAAGTGAGGCAGGACATTTGTAAAACAGTGAGGCAGGACATTTGTAAAACAGACTACAAGAAAAACAGGATTGAGGCAAGGCAGAATACAGGTAAGGCAGGATATAGGTGAAGTAGGATACAGGTATGTAGGTGCGGCAGAGTATAGGTGAGCATGGATACAGTACTTGGTAAAGGGTTGGGCAGAGACCATGGCGAAGCTGGGTGATGCAGGGTCCGGGATGTGACAACGTACAAGGATATGCAGGGCAGAGCGTAAAACAGTGCGGTGGGGGTGGGGGAAAAAGGGCAGCAGAAGGGCGGGGATGGGGGAGAGGGGAATGGAGAGGGACGAGGATTGGTGGAGGGGGAAGAGGGATAGGATGCACCGTGAGAATGAACCGGGCAGGGTGAGTGAGGCAGATTTCAAGGAAAAGCCGATTACAGCGAAAAAGAAGGGCACAGCATACAGGGTAAAAGGTAAAGGTACGGGGAATGAAGGATGCAACTGAATGGAAAAAGCTGATTACAGGGTGAAGCAGGGGCCAGGAAATACAGGGTGAAGGGCTGAACTACTGAGAGGGGACGGTATAAGGTGATAAGTGAATAGAATAACTAACTATAGGTGAAACAGGGTGAAGAGTGGAATGGCAGGCAGAAAGAAGTGTGAGACAGTAAAGAGACGAGTGGAACTACAGGAATAAGAAAGGAAAATGAGGCAGGCAGGAAGCTCGGTCTAGAAAAAGACAGGGTTAGGGAATGTAGGGTGACAAGTGAAGACGCAACAAGGGTGACTGGGTGAGTAAAGGATGAATGAAGGGACCAGAGAAAACAGTGTGAGATGTAGGGTGAAAAAGATGCAGGTAGAGGCAGGGAGTCGTCCATAGAATGCAGGGTGCAATGTAGGGATAGAAAGACGCAGGATGAGGCAGGGGCTAACATAGCGTGAATGCAGGGTAAAGGGAGGGCAGCGTGATGAGGAGGGCGAGGAAGATGCACAGACTAAGGCGCATCTTCCTAAACAGAATAACAGCATCAGGCATTAGCGAAGATGAAATAACACAATCGACACAAAAGAGAGAGAGAGAGAGAGAGAGAGAGAGAGAGCATATGGAGGCTGATACAAAGCCCCTCATGCAAAAAGGTCCTTCTGCAATATGAGTGAAATTGTATGGAGGGTATAAAAAGGGCCTTATTGTAGTGAAGCTGTTGAGAGAGAGAGAGAGAGAGAGAGAGAGAGAGAGACAGACAGACAGACAGACAGACAGACAGAGAACAGAGAGAGAGAGAGAGAGAGAGAGAGAGAGAGAGAATGGAGGGGGAAATGGGGTGCGGCAGTGTGTAGGGTGAAAGGCAAAACAGAGTGGAGGGTGAGACAGGTTGAATAAGGACATGACAGTGTGTACGGTGGAGAAAGGATGAGATTGTAGGAAAGAATATGAAAAGAGAAAAAGTCGAATCGGGGTGAAAAAGAGAGAGTAAGGCAAAGTAAAGATGGGAAAGAGAGAGTGAGACAGGGTAAGAAAGAAAGAAACAGGTTGAGAAAGGGGCAGCGAGAAAGAGAGGCATGGTGAAAGAGAATATCGTAGTGAGAAAGAGAGAGGGGGGCAGGGTAAGAGAAAGGCATGGAGATAAAGCATAAGGCAAGATGAGCAACAATGGGCATGGTGGGGGGGGGAGAGAGAGAGAGAGAGAGAGAGGAAAAGAAAGGGCATGGCAGAGTGAGAAAGTGTCAGGTACGAAGAGGAAGAAGGCAGGATCAAGAAACGAGACAGGAAGTGGATGATGACAAAAAGAGAGGTATTAGGAAAGGGAGGTAGGGTGAGAGTGAGAGCAGCAGGGTAAAAGAGTGAGAGTCATAAGACAGGGTGAGAATGAGAAAGAAAAGCTAAATGAGAGAGAGAGAGAGAGAGAGAGAGAGAGAGAGAGAGTACTGGGTCCGGTACCTCACACAGGCAGAAAACAAGCCGAGGTATGCGGGTCAGTGTGTGTGTGTGTGTGTGTGTGTGTGTGTGTGTGTGTGTGTGTGTGTGTGTGTGTGTGTGTGTGTGTTCTGTGGTCAATGATAAGCCACTTCAGTTTATACTTAGGTACAGTGATTCAGTAAAAAAAAATAAAAGATATGAAAAAGTCATTATTGGCATAATTTTACCCACATTACAAAAGTTGTTTCGATATATATTACTCAAGCCTCGTCCTGACAATCTATTATCTATTTAATATGTTTAGATGGATAGTTTTTTCCTTGCCTCCCCCTTATTTTACCCAATCTTCCTCTTCCCTTCCACCCTTCCCCATACATCTCTACCCTCTCCCATGCCTCTCCATCCTTCCCACATCCCTGCCTCCCTATCCCGTCTCCCAATACCCCTCCACCTCTCCCCATTCTCCACCTCCCTCCACATTACCACTCCTAAACCTTCCCCTCCTCCCCTAACGTATCCCTGCATCTTCTTCCATACCTCTCTGTCCTCCCCTAATCCCATTTACCCATGCTAGCGTCGCTTGCGCCTGGTGCTTGAGTGTCTCCGTGAACAAAGGCTTGCAGCAGCTTCACTTCGTCTCTCCTCTCATTGTTACTTTCACTCCATCCTTCGCACCACCACCGCTGCTTCCACCAGCATCATCACCATCACAACTTCCACTCCCACCGCCACCACCAATCCATCCGCCACCACCACCACCACCATTACTTCTACCAACACCATTACCACCACTCCCACCACCACTACTACTTCCACCAACACCACCACCACCACCAACACCACTACTTCCGTCAGCACCATCACCACTATTACCGCCACCACCATCATCTCTACCTACTACCACCACCACTATCATTATCTCTACCACCACCACCACCACTTTCACTATCACCATCTCCACTACCACCACCACCACCTCCACACTGTAGTGCTAACACTGTTCTCACTCTGACTACCACCACCACCACCACCACCAACAACAACAGTATCCCATCCCCACCTGCCACTATCACACCATCACCACACTAATGCTACATCTCCTTCGTTGTCATCTCAACTAATATCCATCACCACCACCGGGACCTCTTTTACCGTCATTCCTCAATTTAAACACCTCCTTCACAACCCCCACCATCACCACCCTAACGCAACACTAGCATTCTCTCACCAGCACCATAATTTCCTGCATTACCACTTCCTGCACCATCATTCATCATTATTATTACTACCACAATCATTACCAATACCAGTGCCGAAATCATAACCAATATCACTACAATCATCACAAGTACTATGCTAACACCACCCTTACACCCTCGCGTCGTCACTGCTGTATTTTTCATTAGCACTGCCAACACCATCTCTCACACCATCATCACTTTCATCACGATCATCATCATTACAATCCCATCACCATTAACTCAACCACAATTCTCAGTATCACACCGCCACAATCACTATTACACCACTCATCACTATTATCACCACACTCCTGGCCAGTCACCACCACAATCACCATCAATACAACCACAATTATCACCATCAATACAACCACAATTATCACCATCAATACAACCACAATTATCACCATCAATACAACCACAATTATCACCATCAATACAACCACAATTATCACCATCAACACAAACACAGTCGTCACCATAATCACTGTCAATGCTCCTCGCATATCATCACCATTTCTACCATTATTACCATTACTACCACCACGCTCACGACTACCATACCTATTACCACTTCCTTCAACATCATCACAACCACTGCAACCACGACGAGCGCCAGTACCATAACTATTAACACATATCCATCGCTATTATTGCCACCACCACCTCCAGTACTGCCATAATTCTCATCACCGTCATCATCATCATCATTATTATCGTCACTTTCAGCATCACACCACCTCCATCATCATCACTGCTTAGACCATAAAAACATTATTTCCACATTTCACTTCTCACCATTAACCTAACACAACAACCCATTCCTTCTACACCTCCATTTTCGCCATCATCCTCACTACCAACACCACTTTCATCACCATCACCAGTCATCATCACTGGTATCACCACTTTCAATCATCACTACTTATTCTGTTAACGGCATCTTGACCCCCGACCATTCCGACAATCACACTCACACCTAATCTCACCAACACTACCCCTCACTGCTTCACCATCTGCACCACTATCACCATTATTATCACCCTCACCATCCCACACTACCAGTATCACTAACGCCATCTCCCTACCAACACCCTCACCATTAATACCATCTTCACCACCATCACCTTCCAACACCACTACTGCAACCACCTTCACCACCAACACTGCCACCACTGCCTACACCAAAGCTTTAACTTCCATCAGCTCTACTAATACCAGTCGCCACCTTACACACACACACACACACACACACACACACACACACACACACCACAGATCCGACATCACGCTAACACACTGTCACCATTAAGAACCCAACTCAAGCATTAGCACCACAACAATGCAGTGCCACTACACTGCATTCACATGATCCTTCAGCCATCACCATCACTACGGTACATCTCCTCCATCACACTACTATTAATCGTTTCATCTACACGACCATCACACATCGCCACCACCATAATCACCACCCGCACCACTAATTCATGACACTCTTCCCAGTCACCACACCTAAACCAACCAACCCGTACACCAAAGAAACAAAAACAGAAACAGAATTATCACTGCTTTACATAGTCCTCACAAATATATAATCCCAACATTACCACCACAATCACTACACCGCCCAACCCGCGAAGACCAAACAACCATCATGCTATCACCATCAAAACACCATCACACCCACGCCACCCATCCCTCCAGACTACCCAGGTACCCTCACCATTACACCACCACACACAAGGCCCTACCCATACCATTACAAAGTCATCCAACCTTCCAAACTGCACAAGCATCCCCCCACACCACTACACCACCCCAAAACAACACCATACCCACATCGTCACAACAACACCCTGCCCTCCAGACCACACAAGCATCACCCCCACACCACCACCATCACACCCACGCCACTACACTGCCAAAGCACCAAAGCCGTATCACGACACCACAACACTTTTACAGCAAACTCAACCCGAAAGCAACAAGCAAACATCATTCCCACAACACTACACCCACACCAAAATACCCACACCACTATAACACAACGCCACCGCCACACCCATACCTCAACCCCTATACCACTACACCACCACCACATCCACAACACTACAACACCACCACTACAGTACACAAACACCAGCATTTTCACAGCACAAAACACCCACCACCACCATCAGAACACCACACAAGCCTGGAGACCATTCAAGTAATGCCCCTACACTACATCATAATCAAACCACTACAACACACCAGACCCACCATACCATTCAACCCTCCACACCACACAAGCGTCGATCTCACACGACCACCACCGCACAGCACTCACACCATTACACCACATCAACACCATACCCAAAGCACTCCATCACAACATCACACCACTCTACCACCACCACACCCACACCACCACAACACCCACGCCACCATTACACCCACATCATCAGTACAGCACCAACACTACACATACATCACCACACCCACACCACTATTTCACAACACCACCATCACACCATACCACCACTTTACCACAACACCACACCATCACGACACACCACCATTTTACCACACACACACACACACACACACACACACACACACACACACACACACACACAGCCACTACACCACCCAGCCGTTCAGACCACACAGGCATCGGCCGCACACCACCACATCAAATCGCCACCACCGACATTCAGGGGGAAGAAAGTGGAGCGACAAAACTGTCTTTAATGAGTTGGAAAAATGGTGTGTGCATCAGTGACCATTATTGTCCAGGGCGGAGGAAGGGGAAAGGGGGGAGAGGTGGGAGAGTAACAGGGAAAGGAGGGAGAAGGGAACAGAAAAGGAGGGAAGGGGGAGAGTGTCAGAGAGAAGAGGAAGAAGGGACGAGACAGGGAGAAAGAAGGAAGAGTGTCTGAGAGAGGGGAGAGATTGGGAAGAGAAGGGAGAGATAGTGAGGGGGGAGAGAGAGAGGAGGAAGAAGGGAAGAGATGGAGAATGAGAGAGGAGGGAGAAGGAAGAGATGGAGAGGGAGTGAGGAGGGAGAAGGGAAAGGGTGGGGGAGGGAAACTGTGCGAGAATGAAGAATAATGGAAGAATGAGTGGAGGAAAAAGAAGACAAGGGGGGAAGGGTTGGTGGGAGAATGGAGAAAGAGGGAAGAACAGAAGAAGGATAGGGGAGAGAAGAGAATGAGAAGGGACTTAGAGGTACATGAGATGATGAGGTAAGGGAAGGGTGACGATGGAGGGTGAGAAGGGGGATACGTGAAGGGGAGTGGTCGGAGGGGAGAAGAGGGGAGAACAGGGAGGGGGAGATGAGGCAGAGGGAACAGGAAGAGAGAGAGTAGGCGCCTTCTTTATCCATGAATGTTTCATTACCATTACTTTCTGTATTAAGCTCATTACTAACACTCTAATCACCACTATTACCGCTACCACAACTACCACTACTACCACCACCCAGCTACCACCACCATTACCATCTTCCTACAAAGGCTTCGTGTGTGGTCCTTAGCAGTTCAGTCTTTTGAGCATTAAGTCGCGGTGCCACAAGGATCAAACTCGCTGGCTCCCGCTGGCCTGAGGTGTGAGGTGGGGTAATGGGTGGGTGGGTGACATGGGGGGAATGTGCGTGGGAGACTACGTGAAAGCGGAAGAGAAGGTGAGGGAGGGAGGGAGAAAGAATGGGTGGGTAAGTTTAGCCCTTTCACTACAATGATGTGGTGGGTATTTTATTCTTATCACCCCTGAAAGACTGTGTTCAGCTTAAAGGAGACCTTTATTCATGACGTCTGTGAAGGCTACAGTACATCCAATCCCCCCATTTTGAAGTTTTTCTCTAAGGCTTAATTAAACCGTCTGATTCTGGGGAGAGTAAATATTAAAAGACATTACCATAATGCAGGAGTTTGCTTATTTAATGCAGTTTCTTAACCCTTCATTATGAGACTTCCCACGAGCAAAACAAAATCGTCCGACGGTAGAAAAAAAAATAAAATAAAGATCATCTTAAGGAATAAGATAAACATATGGTGGGGTGAATGAGAGTAGATGTATGGGTGTGAGAAAGGGATTGCGACGCGTTGTAGGTGAGTGCTATGGAGGTTTAATGTACGTGGGAGAATGGGTGGCAGCAGGAATGGCGGGGGACGAATGAGTAAATATTAGGAACGGTAAATGACAAGATGTACGGTATTGAAGCAAAACTTAAATAGTTTATAACTGACCGGCGGAATGTACGTGGGAGTGTGTGAGAGAAGAAGAGAGTGTGAGAAGAAACATGACTGGAAGTGAAGTGCTTAACTATGTGCAAAAGCAAATGAGACCGCTTAGGCTATGTATGCAGGCTGGGGAAAGAATAATAGATATATGGATATATTAGATGTATACACTTGGGAGAGTGGGCGAGAGTGGAACAGAAGATTGGAGGAGACACTGTGAGTGGAATAACGTGGTAAATACGGTATGTGGGAGACTGAATGGGAGAGCTTAGGTTATAATACTCGTACGTGGATGTGGGATAGAGTAAAGGTGCATGGATGTATGGGAGATTGTATGAGAACGGAATAGAGGATGGGAAAGATAGTACTGTCAGTGCGTAAGAGAGAGAGAAAATAGTACTGTTAGTATGTGGGAGAGAGAAGATAGTAATACTGTTAGTATGTGGGAGTGAGAATAAGATCAGCCAGGTCTACGTGTATGTGGTAATTTGGATGTAAGAAGGTGAGTGGCTCGGGTGTATATCCATGAGAGTATGGGTTAGAGCAAATGAGAGAGTTGGTGAGTGAGATGGTGAGCAGGGAAGAGTATGTGATATCAGCTAGACTATGTCACATACCCTAGGGAGTTTAGCAGTGAGTGGGTGAGTGACATGGGGAATTACACTGGAGAGCGAGTGGGAGTGAAAGAGTGGGTGGAAATGCAAGAGAGGGTGGGAGGGGAGACAGTGGGTGGATGAATGTTAATACATGGGAGGATGAATGAAGATATTTATGTCCTGTATTAGGGTGCGAAAGCTGGCAGTGCGTGGGTGGCCGTAGTGTATACGTACGGGAGAGTTAGGATCAGTTATACCTGAGTTTGGCCGATGATTGATTGGGTGCAAGAAGTGGGGCAAAATACATGCAGAAGGGTGGGTGAAAACAATCATAAGGGTTTGACAGGTAGAACAGGGTATGAGGAAACGGATAAACCTGAGTAGAAAGTAAAAAAGAGCACCTATGTAAGTCAGTGGTATTGGTAGGAAGGGATAAGTACGTGTTATGGGTGTGTATATTAGTGGTGGGTGAGTAGGTGGAAGGCAAAGGAGGGAAATGAATGGTACGGGTGTGTATAGTAGTGGTGGGTGGGTAAGTGGAAGGCAAAGGAGGGAAATGGACAACAACAAATATACAGGTGTAAGAGATTGTTACAGGTGAACCGCATGTGTGAAAACCCTCTTCAGTGAGATGACAACCTCTCCCTTACTCCGACTACCTTCCTAAGAATACCTCCAGCTGAGGAAGAACCTTTCAAGGTGAAGAAGAGAGATTATAAATGGAAGGGTAGGCAAGAGAGGAAAAAAAATTAAATAACGTAAATACAGATTAAGAAGATAGACGGAATCATGACAGTAAAGAGGAGTCAGAATGAGGACAAGGAAGAGGTGAGTGAGAGGAGTGGGGGCTGGTGGCAGGAGCTGAGTGTGATACTGGCGAGTTAGTCGGGTAGAGAGAGGGAAGGAGTGTAGACGGTGGTGGAGAGGGGTGGAGGATGAATGGCAGAGGCTCAGAAAAAGTGAGAGAGAGAGAGAGAGAGAGAGAGAGAGAGAGAGAGAGAGAGAGAGAGAGAGATTGTGTGTGTGTGACGGTATGAGGTAAGGATAGAATATATTTATTTATATTTATTCATATATTCGACTCTGGGCATAGACTAGTCAATCCACTCCCCAAGGCCCAGCGGTCTACGTTTACCTGGAGCGCAAACAGATGGAGCTATTGCACGTCATCTCATATATCTCATACCACCACTAGCGTCATACCATCACTAGCGCCATACCATCACTAGCGTCATACCACCACTAGCGTCATACCACCACTAGCGTCATACCATCACTAGCGTGTTCTAAAGAATAGGGCATCCAAGGTCTATGTACACCTGGGGGAAATCTCATGCAGTATGGACCTGGAAATACAATAATGGGATCAGCGACACATGAAAAGATGACCCACACCGGCAGACGCCAAGCATATCCCATATATTCGACAAATAACTGTGGCCCTCCTCAGTGGAAGGCTGAGGTGTAGAGAATGGCGTGGTCTCTGTCCGTACCTCGATTCGCCCAGTGAGGAGTGCGACATTTGTGGAAGAAACTGTCGGAGGAAACTTTCATCTGACACTGCAGATTTCCGTGTTCAAGTAGTGTGATGCTTGGCCAATATCAAGGGCATTTCAGATCATGTCGACGGGCTTACCAGGGACTGTAACTAACACTAATGCATATTACTTCTGAATATTGTCTCCCTTTGATACACCGAGATTCAAACCCACGACCAGGAAGAGACGCATGTGTAGCTAAGTCATAAGGAGAGATATGGACAGCAGTGGAGAGAGCAGGAGGAGTGAAGTCAGACAGGGTGAAGGGGAGGAAGAGTGGAAAGGGTGGAGAGAGAGAGAGAGAGAGAGAGACGATAGGTAAGAGGATGACAGTGGGGTAGGAAGGCAGGTGGGGGGGATGCAGTGTAGCCTCACAATGGGGTTAATTTTCTCAAGTGGGTGAGTGTAAGAGTTGGGATGACTTTTTTGCCAGCGGCGTCTTTATACACCACCAGTTTTATGACGTATTAAGCGGTGAGGGGGGCAGGGGGAGGAAGAGAAAGAGTAGAGAAAGGAGAGAGACAGCGATGATGAGGAAGAGAAAGTAAGGAAGAGAAGGAATAGAAAGAAAGAGAAAGAGTAGAGAAAGGAGAGAAACAGTGAGGAAGAGGAAGAGAAAGAAAGGAAGAGAAAGAATAGAATGAGAAGGGAAGAGAAAGAGAAGGAGTAGAGAAAGGAAGGAGACAGTGAGGAAGAGGAAAAGAAGGAACAGAATGAGAAGGGAGGAAAAAGAGTAGCGGAAGAAGAGAAACAGTGACGATGAGGAAGAGAAAATAAGGACGGGAAGGAATAGAGAGAGAATGGAAGAGATAGAAGAAGCAGAGAGAGGGGAGAGACAGTGAAGAAGAGGAAGAGAAAGTAAGGAAGAGGGGGATTAGAAAGAGAAAGGAAGAGAAAAAGGAAGAAGAGGAGGAAGAAATGAAACAGATACAAGAGAAAGAAGACGATGAGAGAAAGGAAGAGAGAGAGAGAGAGATGCAGAAAGATGAGGGGAAAAACAGAAAGAGAAAGGAGAGAAGGACAAGCAGGTTATTTGTTACCTTTGGGGACATACGCCAAAGAGAAGGTTGTCCTGGTCCTTAACTCCCTTCCCATTCCAACAACATGCACACCCACGCCACAGGAGCTACGAAGCTGCTTGGACCGAACTCTCTACATCCCAATATTAATTTTAGAAAACGCCGGCCGTAGTCCCCTCACTCTCGCTCTTACTTAATCCCTTCAGCTCGAGGACATAATTTTTATTCTTTATTAAAAAAAAAAAAAAAAAGTTTTGCTTGACTTAAGGGAGAATGTCGGTTGCGATGAGGTTAATGAAGATATTTAACCCTTCCAGATGGACAAATTTCCCCAAAGAAGAAGACTATCGTCTGGAGATCGCAAGGATAAAAGAGGAAATTATAATCTTGGTAGTGAAGAGGTTGCACCGTTAGACAGTTACATTCAGCCAAGAGACACCCTACATAGAAAACAGACAGCAAATTTCCACATTATAACATTTCAGCCGAGAATCGACAACTTTGTTTCCTATTCCAGTTAACTTTAGACAATTTCATTCAGCTCAGACAAATCAGCGATATCAAAAGCAAGGGTTGAAACTGTTTGTCAACGTTATACTTCAACCACGCTAATGCCAGCAGTTCTATCCCGCTCAGCGACGCCCCTCACAGTAATGGACTAATATTGTTTTACGACACCCACGGAATAAATGGGTACACACTCTCTCTCTCTCTCTCTCTCTCTCTCTCTCTCTCTCTCACACACACACACACACACACACACACACATACACACACAAGAAAAAAAGAAAACAATATGGCCCCAAAACTCCCAGACAGCTGCGAGATGTGGTGACCTACTGAATCTTTACATGGAGTCGTATTCCCGTTGCCACAGGAGACCGAAATACCTCCAACTTACCAATTTTATTATTTGTATCATATTCCTCATATTCCCCTTTCCGCCATCCACATCTTTTTAAAATATCGACATAGTTCTGCAACATTACAAGACGATATCAAGGTGCACTAAGCAAAACACAATCTCTTCAAACAAATTAATGACCACTGTTTTTATTGCCCCTTCACTACGTCTGTTAAACTTCCTCCTTGCTTCACCCAGAGGATTTTGATCAGTTTAGGGGATTCCTCTCACGTATACACAGATTCATTAGACGATTTCCTTCTACAGTACATTCGCTCCTCTCCCCTCCCTTTCACACGAAGCATTCCAGCTTATCTCTTCATATCTCCTCCACACGCACTCATCTTGCATCACCAATCTCGCCTCTCCCTCTCCGTGTAACAGTTTCTTGTATCAACTTAACCTCTCCCCTCCCCCTCTCTCTCACCGGTTTCCATGTATTCACCTAGCAGCATCTCTCATTTCGCTTCCCCTTACCCTTACCCTCCCCCACAACCTCCCTTCTTGTGTACTCTCGTCTACCCCTCCCCCTTCCCCTCTCACTCCCCAACCCTCTCCCTTTCCACCATCCCCTCTCCCTTCTCCCCACCACCTCTTCCCCGCTCCTGGCGCGGTCCGGCTGATGACCACTTTATTTTACTGCACACTTAAAACTCGTGAGATTCCCGCGGAATAAAAGCCCACTTGACCCTTAATGAAGAAGGTAAATGTGGTTCCGCGTATAACGAGCAGCCTTACGCGTTCGTCTACCTTAATTTATGCCACCTAAAAGCGCAAAAGGCTCCATTATTTCCTGAACTGGCCTGAACCAGAGCACCCTGACCAGTGTATTAGATAACATCCCGTGTTCAATGATGCCCCTACACCACATACCCTCCACACCACATATCCTGTACACCACAGACCCATTACATCACATACCGTATCCTCTGCACCACTTACCACGGCAGTCTGTCCCCTGGCCGTCATTATTAGTACCGGCATCACTGCTTTCACCACCTTCACCCAGGTCATCATTGTAGTTTATATTACCTTGAAATCCCTTACACAATTTCAACAAAGAAGTGAGTGAAGCTGCTAAACTCGTGCATCACAATATTCGATGAGACAAGGCATTTTTTCATCAAAACGTCCGCAACACTCTGTGGCCGTAAATAAAGCTCACTAGCATCTCTTGCCAAGCGATTAATTTTCCACAAGACACCAGCATATTCTCTTATGTAGAATTAATGCCGTTTTTATATGTATATATATAGCATAAAGAGTAAAAAAAATTGGCAGAAATAAACTACTAAGGGGAGGCGTTACGGAGTCCCCTAAGCTGACGATAGTGTGGCTCCTGAAGATTCTGTCAATGCTGCTGAATACCTAAAGCTCTGGCCATCGAGTTGAACATTTCATCATGTTCTGAGATCTTTCTTAGCGAATGGGCACGAAACAATTTCCATTAATTGCTTCATTATGATTACTTTTCTGTTTTTATCTTGTGACTATCGAACAGACGAATGAACATACTTCAGGGGCAACTTTTTCACCTGACTACTGTACAAATGATTTTATATACCTTAAAGGTGACCACCAGCAGTGAAGTTAATGGAGTCTATATTATCGAACCTTTCTTCTTCGAACAGTCTCCCATAAGATGAATAAAATCATCTGTTGGTAGGAATAAGATAATATAAATTATGTCCTAAGGTAGAAGCAGTTAATTTTTAGCATTAAAACGTAGGTCATTCCTTTTATTTGATTATTCCTACCATCAGACGATGTTACACAACTTACAGGTTAACCTTCATGAGAGAGTTTGGACTAGTATGCAAATTCACATAACTAACTTTACTAGTATTGCCTTCTGTGTCTCTCAGAAAGAGAAAGAGTGAGCAGTCGGACAATACACAGCAAATCAAGAAATGCAGTGCTAGCTCAACAGGAAAAATGCGAATCGAAGAGATAAACAGCCATTTCAACAGTCCATAAACAAAGCGCGACTGGCTAGTAGCACCTATATCATGCAAGAACCATTAGCCCTTTCAGTATGATGTCATATAGTTTGTTTCTGTACCCTCAAATGCTTTTATTCAGCCATTGACAGACCTCTCGTGGTGAGCGGTTAGATGCAATCTCCATGAACCCTTTAAAATTACGTCATAATTATTCTGACCTTGTTCAGTGCTAAACCTTGGCAATTTAGTAAAGACTCCTCGTGTTGAAGGGGTTTTAACTATCATCATCAACCTATTCATTACGATGTCATCGGCTGTAATTATTCTTGTTTCCGACAGATCGCATTATTTAACTTGGAGGGGCGTCAGAAAACTCAGTATTCATGGTGTTATTGCCAATATTGTAATCTTGAGCCGCCGGGCTGAGGAAGATTATGAGGCAAAACTGGCCAGGGTTACGACCATAATTAAAGCGAAAGGGTAAGATAAATGGCATATGTGTACAGGATGAAGTCAGTGTGCACCGTGATGGTCCGGTGGGTAAAGGAGTACATTGTGAACAGGATAAGCGCAGTTTCAGTGCCAGATACAGCAAGGAATGGGCATGGATTTAACTTTAATTGAAACAGTTTTACTGAATTCCCACAAGATCTACCGATACGTCATAAAAACACCTCTGCCAACCTGGGCTATATCCACCAACCCGAGGCCGTCTTCATCTGTTCAGTTCCAGCAAATGCCAAACTAATTTACTCAGCTTAGGAAGAGACACGTCCTCAGGCTGGAGTTCAACTTCTTTGAAACGGATATAAAAGACAGACTTTAAGCTTTGGCACGTCCTTCATGAATATTTTTAAAAATATATATAAAAAAAATATGAGAGAAGATTAGAAGTGACCTGACCCTGCCTGACCGAAGAATAGGACACGAGTACTCGTACTACCAAACCTGAGTTAGGTCCAAGGAAATTAACAGATCTTCAATTTGGCTCTCTGTTGTCTTGCTTTTGTTTTTTTCTTGGAGGGAACAATCTTACGGCCTTCTGGCCTTTGGCTCCTTCCCTGCATTAAAAGAAAAAAAATATATAAAAGCGATTCATCATTTTCACAGGATACATCTCCACAACAGCTAATATCACAGATTGTTTTTTTTTCCCCCCAAGGTAATAGTCACGCCTTCAACGTGTTTGGTAGATGACTGGGTTAAGGTTAAAACTACAAAAAAACAATCTTATACAACACTTAGTCTCAGGAAGACTTCTACACAGCCCCAGGTACTGGCTGACTTGTAAGCAGGACTTGGCTCCCAGGACGAGCGTGGTGATGAAGTGTGATGCATGAGGACGGGAGAGGGCCGTGGGGAAGGTTCACATCGCTCTATAATGGAAAATCGTGAACCTTATATCCAGACCCCATCAGCTGGAATTGCAAATCAACATGAAAACATCCAATACAATCTTGCAGCGGTGGGCGGGCCAGCGTGATCATGTTTGTTGCAATTAAGCGAAACATCAAAAATTAATTAATTCTTCAGACCCCGGGTTATTCCAGTGCTTGTTGCCAGTCGCGGTCAATTATCAGACGCGGGATAAACAAGTTAGTCACACCAGGGGAACCAGATCACGAAATTAAGGGAACTCTGGTGGTGCTCCGTTATACTCTTCTTTTTCTCCTCCTCCACCTCATTCTTTTTCTTCTTCTTCTTGTTGCTATTGTCGGTATGGCCCCAGGCTTACTGGACATGGGCCAGATAGACCTGCAGAAATAAAGCCGTTTCAACCGGGCACTCCCAGAGATAGTGATGTTTTTGTGGTGGTTCCTGGTTCATCTACACCTAAACCCCCAAGAGCTGTTGAAATCCCGCCAGTTCAACCCGCTGGTCTCAGACATTGTTATCGCTGTTGTTGTTGTTGATTACACTCCCGTTACTGACAAAGCTGATGCTGATATTGTTTTGTCGTTGTTGCTGTTATTATAGCTGTTGTTGATGGTGGTGGTGGTGATGCTACGAACGATAATGATATTGTTGTTACTGATGCTGATGGTTACGCTGATGCTGTTGCTGTTTGGTGATATAGACGAAACACTGATGGATTTCAGAAATCCAGCCACTTAACCAAGTGTTTCCAGAGATGAGAATTTGCTCATTCTACTGCTGCAGTTACTGTTGTGGCCCTGATTATTACCTAACATAATGTAGAAAATCCGACCACTTCAACACGATGCTGAAAGATATCCTTAACTGGAGTTATTCTGAAGAGCAGTACCTGTTGTAAGAAAGAGTTCCGTTCTATTGGTAGGGCGAAGTGTACTGTGATGAAGGGAGAAGCATTTCTGTGAGGGCAAAGTGTGTTGCTTGTGAACTGTATTTGCTGTTGCCACAATGTACAAAAGTTGAGTGCTGTTGTGTGAGAGACGACATAGCAATAACGGTGAATGGGTTGTCTCAGTGTTGTATTTTGTATTGTGAGAGTGAGGTGTATGAAACGAGCGTGTTGCTATGTGAGAGTCAACATTCTGGTGAGGGTACAGCACACAGTTTGTGAGTTGTATTTTGCAAAGTGTGAGTGAGGTGCATGAAGCTAGTGTAATATGTCAATGTCGACATTAAAGAGAAGGCGGAGTGTATTATTTCTGAGCTGGATTTTGTGCTGGTACTGAAGTAGAGCAAGGTGATGACCACATCGTAGTATGGCAAAAAAAATTCTTGTTGTTCTGCTATTAATTGGATTCTATGTTAGCTGAAAGTTAACCCTCAAAGTCCGAGGAGTCTGTCATAATCAGAATAATATCGTCTGCTAGGGGCAAGAATACAACTGTGTGGTGATGCTGAAAATATATTCCTCTGGTTATAGCAAGAATAACATAAAACTGTGGCCACCGTACTGAGGGGGTTTACTCTGCCTTTGTACCATGATCTAAGCGCCAGTCATCAGCTGCCATCATTCCTGCCATATGTGCTACCAACATTACCGTCAGCCCTCCCTGCTGCCACCTAATATTCTAACCATAACCTATTATTCTTTTTACCACCTGCCACCCGTCTCCTCTCACCATATGTCTCCCAAGCATTCTTATCAACACACAACATTCTTCCTACCACCTTCCATCCTGCTACGAGTACATCATATCTCGCTGCCATCATGTCATCTGTGTCACCCAATTTCCTCTTCTACTGCATACATACGCCCTGCCTGCCACCGTTAGAGCCAATATTTCTAACTCCCTGCCACCACCTACCCATTACTACCACCACATATTATCTACTCTACTCTCTACAACCTACCAACCGTCCCTTGTCACCTGCTACTTCCTTGCCACCACCTGTACTACCACGTCCCACAATTACTTATCTCCCTGTCAGAACCTGTCATCCTTGCCACCACATAATATAATCCTTCTGTTAACGTTCATTACAACATCGTTTCCAACACTGCCATCTAACCCCTACCACCTTTACCCGCAATTCGTCCCCTGCCACCAAATATTCCTTCTAGCATCGGCCGCAATGCCATTTTATCGCCCCCTCCCCCCATAACTATCCTGGGCACCTTCTGTTCCCTACCACCGTCCTATTCCGTACTATCCATCCCCTACCACCACATCCACATCCTACTACCACCTCCATATCCTCTGACATACGTCCTCTACCACTTTACTATTTTTCCTCTGCCATGCGGCTTACTATTATTCCATTCCCTGCCACTGAACTACTCCTTCTGTCCACTGCCATCGGACTATTCTCTCTCGTGCTACCCCTTATCCCCGCCACTATACACTTCCCTCCTCCCTCCTCCCCCTGCCACCTCCAGCAGGCCTAACAAGCAAGATGAAGTGGTGTGTATTGACCATAGATCAAGATAAGGTATAATAGCCAAGTAATTACCCATTCACCTCAGCGTCCATCATTTGTAGGGGAGGAGGGGAGGGTACGGGATGAGGGGAGGGAGGGAGGGAGGGAGGAGGAGGGGAAGGGGGTTCGTGTTGGTTTAGGCTGATTTATGGCACTTGGGCAAGGTGGAGTAGGGGGTAGCGATGGGAAGAGGGGAGGGAGTGGAGGGGAAGAAGGTACAGGCTAGAAAGAGGAGACAGAAAAAAAAGAATAAGATGGAAATGGGAAAAGGAAAGGGAAGGAAGATATGAAGAGGCAAGGGTAAAATGAGGGGAGGCGGAGGGGGAAGAAGGAAGGGAAAAGGGGAGAGGAAAGAGAAGGGGTACAAGATGGGGAAGAGGAAGAGAAGGAAGGGAAAGGAAGAAAAGATAGGATAGAAAAGGACGGAACAAAAGAAATAGGATGGGAATGCTGTAAACGGGAAGTGATATGGGAAGGCGAAAGAATAAAGCGAGGGGAGGCGGAGGGGAAAGAAGGGGAAAGGGGAGCAGGAAGAGGTGAGACAAAGGAAGGGGAAGAGGGGGAGAAGGGAGGGAAGGTAGGTATATAATGCTTCTCTTTGGAAGGGGTGCGGCTGAGGGTAGGTCTATATCTGTCCCTCCAGGCTAGGGGAGGGGGACTGTGAGGAGGCCTATGGTGCCACCCACATTTCTGACGGCAAGGTGAGAGTATACACAAGTACAAAAATTATCAAACACAGACAGATGCAGTGACTCTTATGGGACTGTGTGTTCTTATGGATTACAAGGACCAGTAAAATAAATATGCATAATATTTCATGAGGTCGTATTTTGTTATGCAGTAAAAAAAAAAAAAGTTCTTTCGTAGTTTTTTTTTTTTTTGTGGGGGGGGAGGGTGTTAAGACTACAGTAGTTTCTATTTACTATGTGGGACTGATGTAAGCACAGGCCTCTGCTGCCAGTATAGTGTGCAGGAAGGTAGAAAAAAGGACACCTACATTGACTGAAGGCAGAGTCATACCAGGCCTACGGTGAAAGCCAATCTCCAAAAGAAGGGAATGTCAGGTTTACAGTGGCACTCACTGTAGGCGGGATGAGACTAGGCCTAAAGTACCAATACTGTCTCCGACGGGCAGACGTAAAGTGAGTGTATGGTGCCACTCATGGAAAGTGGGGTGAGACCAGACCTCCATAGGGCAGGGGTGAGATTAGGCGTACTCGTATAGGGCCACCCCAGCTTCCTGCGGATGGCTCAATCACCGTCAACACGCACATCGTCAACCACCACGCTTTCATCCTCATCTCTCACTACCAATGAGACTAGGCTGGGTCAGGTCAGAGTTTACTACAGAGCAACTTAACTCTTTTCATGCCGTTGATTTTTTTTTTCTGCTACTTTCAGACGATATTACCCAGAACAGGGAACATTTTTCGATCCGTAGAGGTTAAATACACTCTTCATTAACCCTATCACTACCTGGGAGACTTTCTTAAGCTGAATAAATCTGCCTGGTTTTACCACGAAAAAAAAAAAAAAATGCATATCGGACTAAAGGTGCTAAGGGAAATTTCACTTATTCACTAGGCTGCCATCATTTATATTATGTCCCTGCCACGCCAATTATTAATTCCACCTTAGGGAGGACGTCTCGTGGCTAGGATATAGAAGTTTTCTCCATTAACCTCCTGCAGCAGGATGATTTTTCATTTTATTCACTGCCGCCGCTACATGATTTTATTCACTATACGAAACCCGTTCTGGTAAAAGAATGGCAGAATTATCTACATTTACCCCCTTCAGTGAAGTACATTCACGGTAGATTACTTGTAAAATACATGGCCAACTTAATACTTCCGCCGAAGGGAGTTTTATTCCTTAATAAACATTAGAATATTTCATCCTACTTTGGAGAGGGTCTTTCTCATAGTAATGGAGTTAATGATGGCAAAATCTACGCCCCCTCCCCCCCTCCCTCCGTTCGAAGAGTCTCTCCAAAACTAAATACATCATCTGAGTATAGTAAAGAACAAAATACAATAATGTCATCCTGGTAATGAGGGGAAAAATGTCCTGATAATTTACAAATGTGTCCTGACTTCTCTCCCACCCTGCATAACCTTACACAAGGGTTGACAGACAAGACCATCCAACAACTGACCCTTTCAGCCAGATGATGTACTTTTTTTTTTCCCCTCTGTGGCTAACACTCGACAGTGATATTCAGTTCAAGGGAGACATCTGATGTGAACCGGTTAATGGAGGTTAATCTATTCTAACTCCTTCCGTTCAACAAGTTTCTGGAAATGAGGGAAACTTTCAGAAGGTTGAAAACATAAAGCTAAATATACATGGTCGTGCTGAAATGGCTTAGGTGAGAGTGGTAGCAAGACAATCAAGAAGGTGACTACACAACACACGGGCATAAAACTTTCTAACCTAACATTCAGCCATAGACGTTCTTACAGAAGTTACGTTTGTGAGATGGCGCTAAGATTCCAAAGCCTCGTTCAGTACATGACTGCACGGGTCATTGCACCGGGCATGATGCTGATGGTTCTCCCTGTGGTGCTTTTCCTTCCTTCTTCTGAATCCTGCCTCACTCCAACTTTAAATCGAAATATGTGTCTGGATGCTGATGACGAATGATACAAGTTACACATTCTCTAACATATGATTTTTAAAAGAGGATATTGCGGCCACTTAAACAAGTTAGATTTTAATAACTGGCGACAAGAGGCTTCTCTGAGCTGAATTAAACCGTCTGACGGCAGCCAGAATAATATAACCAAGTCCATCACGACAGATAAATGGTTGCGACAGAATCTATAGACAACAGCTAAAGCGAACTAAAGAAAAAAATTGAGACAAACCAGGTGATTATCTGCTGTGAAAAGGGTAATTAAAAAAGACTCACATTTCTTTCCAATGTTAGGTCGTAACTTTACATTACAATACAGCCAGCCGGTTACTACTTAAACAACAGTACGATGTATATCAAGAGTCAGATATATAGAAATAGACACAAACCAGGTGAATAAGTAGCCGTGAAAATGGGAGGATACAAAAATCAAATACTGCCTTAGAATGAATAAAATGTCGGGGCATTACACTGCAGTAATAGTTGGAAAGGAGCTGAAGAAACGGTGACAGACCGGGTGATTAATCGAGCCAAGACTCTCGAAGTGCTGTGACTGGGCACTGGGCCCTATTTATAAACTTTCACAAGCTTCAGTTGTAAATCAGAGGGCAGCCTGATGGCGGAAGACGGGGTAACATGGAGGCGATTCACTTGTCGCAACACTTACAGGGATTAAGGCGTATGGTTATAGACACATCGACAAGAAATACAACAAAGTATGACTCCTGGTAATAACTAAGTGCTATGGAGACTGCCATACCGAAAAAGCTAACTAAGATGCTTCATAAATATGACTCTCTAGACATCTGCGGCACCTCAATCACACTTCCACATTTTTGTGGGCTCCACAAACAGGTGTAATTATCTCACATGCCGTCCCACCCCGCCTGGCACCCTCCACCTGTATGCCAGACGTAAATTGTCGCACTTGCGTATCATCCAAAAATGGTGGTAGTCAACTGTCCGGGGGTGAGGGAGGGAAAAAACTGTTCAAATACAGCCGGGGATCAAAGTAGTCTTAGTAAAGCTGTGAACATTTCTCAGGTAATATTTCTATAATGCTGTATTAGTTAACACTGCTGTAAAAACAGTCACATGTATCATCATCAAATATAGTGTGGGATCGTAAGTCTTATTAATATTGCTGTCCTATTGTCGTACTTAACAGTGCTGTAAAACAATCACTGGTATAACATCTGAAAACTCATGTTGCACTCCAGAGTCGAGTGGGTAAGACACAACTTCAAAGTACAGTGGGAAAGAAGAGGTTCAGGATGACAAGAGTTTTGGTTATTACTGTCAAATAATCTAATTTCCTTATCATCCAAAAACTGTGGCAGAAGGCATTTTCGAGAACTGCGTGACACAGCAGTTTGTGTGAGGGAAAACTGAATAAAACACAATGCAGGAGGGAACGGGTTCACGATTCACGACCATAAGTCTTAGGTAAGATTGTTGCTTTAGTGTTGACAGTTTCTTGCATGACTTTAATTTTGTGGTTACTTTTATACTCTCTCTCTCTCTCTCAAACACACACACACACACACACACACACACACACACACACACACACACACACACACACACACACACACACACACACACACACACACACACACACACACACACACACACACACACACACACACACACACACACACAGGACAAAACCTCGGCGCGGCGTGAGGGCCATGAGGTGACGAGTGGGTTCAAGGGTGTAAGTGAGGCAGCCACAGAACACAGGCAGAGAGTGTAAAGTGTAAAGGGAGAGGCCGCAAGTAGTGGCTGGGGCCGACCACAAGCGTCCCACGCACGCCATTAACACACCCGCCCCCGCACACACACTAGCACATCCCCCACTACTGGACCAGGGGACGGGGGGGAGGGCCAGAGAGGGGCAGGAAGAGTGGGGCAGAAGGGAACAGTGAAAAACTGAAACATGGAGATGGGAGAGGGAGGGAGAAGAGTGATGGTGATTGCATGGGAAGGAGAGTGAGCAGGAAAACGCTAAGTTGAGAGAGAATACAGGACGAAGAAAAATGTAAGATGGAGAGAGAATGTTGGAATGATGGAGACTAGGAGGGAGGGGACAAGGGACGGTAATGAATGACGAGCACTGGAGACTGCGCGGGGTGGGAGAATGTTAGAGTGGTGGAGACTGGTGGTAGGAGAATGTGAGCATGGTGGGAATAAGAAAAAATAAGCAAAATTTATAATTATTATTTTTTCTCTCCGATAAGGATAGTATGTTTCACCCCCTTCTGTTCGTCTGTTAGGAGGATTACTCAAAAACTAAAAGAGAGATTAGGACCAAATTTGGTGGGTAGATAGACCATGTCCCTGGGAACAATCGACTAACTTTTGGGACCGATCTTTATTAGTTTGTTTGTCTGTTATTTGGATTACTCAAAAATTAAGGGAGAGATTTGGATCAAATTTGGTGGGTAGATAACCCATGTCCCAGAGAACAATCGATTAACTTTGGGGACCGATCCGGATCGTCCTACAGATTCTGGATCCGCAAACACTTTTGGGGAAACCCTAATTAATGATGAGAAAACTAAACCCATTATGAGGTGTGGTTTGGAAATTACGCTGCCCTTGTCGGAGAGATGCGCTCCACTGCGTGCCCCTCTACTTTCATTATGTTGTTAGTAGTCTCCACCTACTGCACAGGTGGAGACTATTATTTTCGCTGGTATTATTTGTCTCCATCTATTACGCAGGTGGTGACTACGGTTTTTGCTGGTATTATCATTCTCGCCTCAGAGTCTCGCAACGATTCCAGGAGAACCGGAGACTGTGCAAGGAATCTGAAGGGCCCAGGTAATGAGTCCTGGCATGGGCCATTGGTGATAGATAAAATCCAAACCTCCCCACTGGAGTCAAGGTCACTGTAAGAAACAGTAGCAAACACATGCATTCTTCAACACTTTTTTCTCCCTTATTGATGTTACACAAGAAGTTACCTTAAGGTTTTCAGATCTTGTTTATATTAAAAGTACTTTACCACATTGCGAAGCCTTCATATTGTGGCTACACGGTAAAAATACCCATCATTATTCTCGCCTCAGAGTCTCACGACGATTCCAGGAGAACAGGAGCCTGCGCACGGAATCTGAAGGGCCCAGGCTATGTGTCCTGGCATGGACCACTGCTGATAGAAAAGAAAAATCAAAATCTCCTCAATAGGGTCAAGGTCATAAAAAAACAGTAGGTGGAGACTAGTGACTTCATAGGACTGTTACAGAGTTCTAGTCATTATTATTATTACCTCCGCCAAGGAGGTTATGTATTTGACAGTGTTGGTTTGTTTGTTTGTCTGTTTGTCTGTGTCTGTTAGCAGGACTGCTGAAAAAGTTATGAACGGATTTTGATAAAATATTGTGGATGGGTAAGCCATGAGCCAAGGGAGAAATGATTAACTTTTGGGGCGGATCCGGGTCCGGAGTATCCCGCACAATACCCCCAACAGTTCTCAAATGTCAATTAAATTCTGTGGAAAGGTGGGTCATAGACCAAGAAAGAATTGATTAAATTTGGGGGTGGATCTGGATCCGGATTCTGTATCCACGGATCTGTTAGCAGGAATACTCAAAAAGTTATGAACGGATTTTGATGAAGTTTTGTAGAAGAATGGACCAAGGATCCGGATCAGGAGTATCTTGAACAATATCTCCAAAAGTTCTCATTGAATTTCATTGAAATATTGTGGAAAGGTGGGCCATGGACCAAGAAAGAATTAATCAGTTTTGGTATGGATCCGGATTCGGATCCTATACCAATGATCTGGATCCTTTTTAATGGCAATGGCACTGGCGGAGGTATGCACTCGTTGAATGCTTTCTAGTTACTATTATTATCATTATTATTATTATTATTATTACAACAACAACAACAAATACTACTACTACTAATAGTAGTAGTAGTAGTAGTAGTAGTTGGGGGCGCTCATCATCCACTCGATGTAGTGCCGCTCTCGCTGACTGCCCTTTCCTCTCTTCCTTCCTTCCTTCCTCTTCTGTCTTTCTTTCTTTCTTTCTTTTTTTCCTCTTCCTTCTGCCTATGGGTGACTCTACACTGAGTGACAAACCAACTGGTTTTCTAGGCACCAGAAAACCATTTAGTAAGCTGGGTGGTAACCATATAACCAAATTATGACGCTTGGTGGATTAGTGGGCAATTAAGGCGCTCCAACCGGATTGAGCCTGTATAGGCTTATACTCAAGGAGTGGTTGGGTTTTACTGCTCACGTAATGCCACTCAGGGATGCCTGAGGGCGGTCACTCTCATCTTTAATGTTAGGACCGACTTACCAAGTCTCGGGCTCCTACGCTCCTCATGGGGCAACGTGGGATTAGATGATGTATGTATGTACTACTACTACTGTTACTACTACTACTATTACTACTACCACTACTACTACCACCAATAATAATAATAAAATAATAATAATAATAATAATAATAATAATGCTGCTGCTGCTGCTGCTGCTACTACTACTACTACTACTACCACTACTGCTATTACTTCCATTATTATTATTATTATTATTATTATTTTCTTTTCATTATATTATTATTATTGTTATTATTATTATTATTATTATTATATTATTCTCTCCAACAAGGAGAGTATGTATTCACCCCTGTTTGTTTGTTAGTTTGTCTGTTAGCTGGATTATTCAGGAACTAAATGAGAGATTTGGACCAAATTTGTGAGTAATAGCCCAAGATCCAGGGAACTAAAGATTAACTTTTGGGACCGACGTTTGTTAGTTTGTTTGTCTGTTAGCAGGATTATTCAAAAACTAGAAGAGAGATTTGAACAAAATTTGGTGGGTAGATAGCCCATGTCCCAGGGAACATTCGATTAACTTTTGGGACCAGTCCGGATCGTATTGCAGATTCTGGATCTGGAAAACTCTTTTCGCGGAACCCTAATAACGACAAGAAAACTTAACCCACTATAAAGAGACGCTTGGGAATTAAGTTGCCCTTGTTGGAGAGACGCGCTCCACTGAGTGCCCCGCTAGTTATTATTATGATTAAATATGCACCTTTATTTCTCTGAGAGGGAATACCGCTGAGCATTTAAAGAGGTGATGGGGAAAGCCAAGGATGGGAAAAGAAAGGGAGAGAGGGAGGGGGTGGCTCAGGAGGGGAGGAGAGGATAGTGATGAGCTGGGAACTGTCTACGGGATACAGAAGAGGGAAAAAACTTACATCTCTACATTAATATCCTCTGTCGACAAGTATCCTACCTATATAACTGAGATGAAAAATATCCTAATGACTGTCACACACTTTCTCCCCTCCCTATATATGAACTGACTTCTCCTCTAGAACTCTACCTTCTTCCCATGCTAGTCTACACAATTCTCTATCTATTCAGTCATTCTTCCACGTATTGCAACATTTCATCACACACTGCATAAACTCTGGTGTTTTCCCCATTTTCAATTTCTTTAGTACTTCTCATACCTCGATCCCACTGATACTTTCCTCCCTCCTCGCTTCCCTGCTTCTCCCATACATTCCCCAGTCTCTTACGTTTGCTCTAATACCATCCTTTATCTCCAACGCTCTTCAAAATATTCTTTCCATCTGACCACTTTCTTTCTCCACACGTATTCTATATATATATATATATATATATATATATATATATATATATATATATATATATATATATATATATATATATATATATATATATATATATATATATATATATATATATATATATATATATATATATATATATATATATTATCAGTCACCCCTGTACTACTTCCCTTATCAACCTGTTTTACCTTCATGACCTTCCAAAACAGATTCTCAAGTTTCCTCCAGTGTATCCTGTTTCGTTTTTCATTTTTTTTTTTTTTCAAACTCTTCATCTACCTGTACTCTTTCCTTACTCTTTCTTAATAGTCTCTTCACCTCTTTCCTCTTCTCATCTTACAGCTCTCTTTTCAGTCTCCCTACATCCTCCATTCCTCTACCCCCCATCCAGTCACTAAATGCTTTCTTCTTCCTACAGATCGTTCCACTTTCTCCTTACAACACGCTGTTTCTTTTACACCTTATACGCCTAACCCTCTCCCCACACACTATCTCGCATGCTGCCCAGATTTCTGCAGTGAACACCTTACACACGCCTTCCACGTCTATCATTTGTTGCAGATCATATCTACTCGGTCACTCCTCCACTTTTATTCTGGGTCTCCAACCCTTTTTCCTCTTCCTGCAACATTTCAACTCCTTTTGCAGCAACTGCCTCCTCCTGTCCTCCTCTGCCTCTATTCACCCATCACTTTTGCACCTCTGTCTTTGAAACTACTAAGTCGCGATAAGAGAATCCACTACCCCAGCCTCTATACACTTTAGTATTAGGTGAAATAGCATTGGATCATGGATACACGCATAGTTTATCACTGATGTTACCAAGCTTTTTCCCTTCATAAATGTCCACTCGGACAGTACCATTCATATCAACTTAAAAGAGTATAAACCACTGTCGAACCTACCCATCTATGCTATCATTCTCACATTTCCATTCATATCTCTAATCAAAAGGACTCTCTCGGTACTCTCAAGCTTCTCTAGTTATGCCTTCACATTCGCTAAAACTTCCTCTGTAGACAGTAACAATGTATGGTTTGATGCGCATCTGTAAGTATATAAAAAAAATTATAGTGATGAAGTGTATTCTTTTCTGTGGTCAATTAAGTACATGTATTTCTATCTGCCTATGTGAGGTCTATGGGGGAGGAGGGAGGAGGATGAAGTGAAGGGGAGAGGTGACGGAGAAATGATTAAGACAAGGCAGGAATGGCTGGGTGTTGGGAATGGACAGAGAGATGCAGAAAGGAAAGTGAACTGATCAGCTGCTTGACCAATTGACTTACTAATTAACCGAATCACTGACCACCCGACTGATTAATTAATTGACTGACTGATACACTGATTGACAGACTAACTGGGCGACTTAATAATTGTACGATCATCGCGGCGACGCAACAGTAAGCGCCACTATCACACTGTCAAAGTAAGGAAGGAGAGAGGAGATGGAGATGGAATTGGGCAGGAGTGACCGTATTATTAATATTTACATGGCGAAGGGGACTGCACACTGTAGTTTTTTACGATAACTTCTGAAGAGTCTGGTAAAGATAGAACTTCTCTGGTTTCTGTATACCATACATGACTGCTCTCTGGAATGTGAAATGCAGACTATTCAACTCTTAAAACTCACAGACATCTTATAAATTATATAGACCACTTCCAGCGACGTCATAAAAATCACGTTTTTTCTTTACGACTCCATACTGGACGGCAAACTCCTCGCAGTAATGGCTGTCCAGACAGGGCTGTCAGAGATGGAACTGTCAGATATATGCAGAAATCTGGATCAACGCCACCACAATCTGTACAGGAACAAGATAAAAGTGTCTGGGGCTTGATCTTTACATAATGTCTAGGGAGAAATTCACCGGTTTCAAAGACTGGGGACCGAAACCTGATTTCAGATATGACAATCTCTTATCACTGTTTGGTGAACACCCCATCAAAGTTCACCGGGACGTTCCTCAAGGTAAAAAGACATGCCATACTGTATATGTGTAATGTCGCAATGGAACTGACATACAGTACGTGTAAATCGTCTTACTAATCAGTAAATTATTGACGTGGGGCCAAGGGGGAAGGGATTGTATACACTGACTAGGAATCGAGTGGCTGATGAATGGAATAGGTCTCCAGTGATGTAGTTGTTGCCCCCTCTTTGGAAAGTTTCAAGCACAGGCTAGGTAAGCATATAACAGGTATGGGTTGCATGTAATATTTGTCTTTCTTGTAGTCACACTCCTGTGAAAGCTGCCTAGCATGGGCCTGCATGGGCTATTGTAGGCAAGGTAGATTAGTCACATTCTTGTTGGGAGCTGTCTAGCATGGGCCTATTGGCCTACTGCAGTTATCCCCTCTTCTTAACCTTCAAGTTAGGTTCTAGGTTAGGTTAGGTTAGGTTGGTTGGGTTAGCTTGGTTTAGTATAAAAAAAAGTTATTTCCGACAGAAAATAATATCAGATTCATACTGATCACAGTACCGTATGAAACAATGAAAAATGAAAATTTTAAGTTTCAATATTAGTTAGGTGTAACTGGAAATATACCACAAAATTTACATAATTTGGATATTTCTGTAACTATAGGCCTAGACACATACACACAACCTATATATAATATAGTTTTACATAAAATGCATAATTGACAGTACGGTATTACTCTTGAAGTTAACTTTTACATTACAACTGAAACATAACATTGGCACAAATTTAAATCAGGGTCATTTATTTCATGCTGATGAATACCACAACTTAAAACTTAAAGACTTAAACAATATAGTTTTAATGATTTTACATTTTAAAATAACTAAAACGTCTTAGTACATATCTGGTAAAAGATAAATATAAAGGGCAGTTCATATAACCACAGTATTTATCCCCTCATCTGTCATCATCATCATTATCCAATCCCACGTTGCCCCATGAGAAGCGTAGGAGCCAGGGGCTAGGCAAGTTGGTCCTGACATTTAAGATGAGAGTGACTAGCCTAACTCATCCCTGAGTGGCATTACATGAGCAATAACCCCCAACCATCCCTTGGATATAAACCTTCACCGGCTCACTCCGACTGGAGCGCCGTAATTACCCACTAAACCACCAGGTGCCAATATTTGGTTATATGGTTACCACCCAGAGCAGTAAATGGTTTCCTGGTGTACAGGAAACCATTTGGCTTGTCACTCATTGTAGTCACCCACAGGCAGAAGGAAGTGGTAAGAATGAAGGAAAGAAAGACAGAAGAGGGAGAGTAAAGTCACCTATAGGCAGAAAAACGAGGAAAGAATGAAGGAAAAAAAAAAAGACAGGAGAGGATGGAAGGAAAGATGGATGGAGGAGAGGAAAGGGCAGACACCCGTGGGCAGTACTACATCTAGTGAGTAGATGATTTGTAATTGAAGTACTTTTGTACCCAGTGAAAAATGTATATTTAACTGGAGCATGTATTTGCAGTTTGGCTTTCAGTGGAGTAACATTATTTTATTTCTAAATAAAACACAAGTTATACACAGCAGCACTAGTAATTATGCTTCAGTTGTAGCTACTTGAAACATAGTTTAGCACACAGTCTCACAGTAGTATATAACAGTTTTATACCGAAGTGTTGAACAGTATTCTGTACTGCACTACTATCAAAATGATCCACCATGACACAAATATCAGTTTCAAATGAATCACACTGAAAAACATTGAAAAAATAAATATTTAAGCTTCAACCTGACCTAACCCAGCCTAACCTTACATAACCTAAAGCATAAGTATGACCTAACCTGTACTTTAATTTTAATTACGCATCTAACATTCTTGATCATCACTGTTTTGGAGAATATACCGTAGTGTATGTCCGATTTCGTTTGGGTGAAACTCTGGAATAATACCAAAACAAGGCCTGTGGCATGGACCCTCTCCCTCTTTTTCTACTCACACACCTGGCTCTGGGAGTCTTGTACTCTGTGACATTAACATAATTAAGATATCCCAAAACATCTGCATCTGCTAAGAATGATAAATATGCCCGTATCTACTCACAAATCATCGGGTCACTTGATATAAAATGCTTGCCACAGAGCCGGGTGTAGACCGTCGGCTGCCGATTTTCCCTCTCCACTGCAGCTATCCGCTTCTGTCGCCTTTCCTCATTGGCTGGAAACCGGTAGAAGTGTACCCCACTTCCAGTTTCTGCTTTGGTTTACAGCCAGAGGCACAACACTGGAATACCATTGTGGAATCTGCAATTCTCTCTTCTCTAGACGTCCAACAATTTGCCGTCCAATGTGGCACTGTAAACAAAAGTCACATGACTCGTGACGTCACGTGGAAGAGATCTATTGGGGGCTTGCCTTTCCTTCGGCATATGAGTTTTGGGAATTCGACAGAGAATGGAGAAGTGACAAAGGAAGAAGGTGACAGAAATGTGGTGGTGCTGGGAATGGGTGGAAGGGAGAGGGAGAGAGACAAGATGAAAGTAAGGCATGCGAATGGAGAAGCTTAGAGGCGTGTGAGGCTCAGGAAATAACAGTAGGAGGGGACAAGAGAAACGAGGATGATTACAGTACGAGTAGACAGAATAGTTCATCCCAGGTAACCTTTAACCAAGGCGACGAGAATATGTAAACCAAGATAATGATAATAAAGAAGGCGCTCTAACCCCACAGCCCATCCACCACCACCAAACCCTCAAGCCGAAACTCATAAGCAGAGATGAGATACCATGCAGACACACAATTCCAGTTACCAACTGATCTAACCTAATCATGACATTCGAGATGTGGAGGGAGAAAGTTAGAGGTGGTGGAAAGTGTTTGAATGCAATACTGTGGTGTGGTGGAGCTTAGTAGAGTCAAGAAAATAAACCACTTCAGTATGACTATTTTCTTATCCATTTCTAGTAATGTCAGACGATTTTTATTCAAGTTAGAAAAGACTGTTCTAAATGTAGGTATTCGTATTAATCTCTTTTAAACCATTCAGTGTGATGTCTTTTCTAGTTTGAAAGACGCCAAATAAATTTACTCAGTTTATTAGACATCCCGAAATGACGGGGCTATTAATGCCTACACGACAGTCTCTAACTAGACAAACAAGAGGTGTAGCTCCAAAGTTTCATCTAAAGTTCAAGGCATCATGAAAGAGAATAAAAAGGTTGCGAGTCACTCCACTCTCACGAACGTTGTCGTTTGTATTATTCGCCGTGAAGATGATCTGATAGTGACTGATTCATGGTGACACGTGGATGAAATGGCTGGGAGAGAAAACACAGGAAAAAGCTTGACGACCATATGCTTGAAACTTACATCGTGAGGAGGAAAGCAAGCGTCTAATTTCTAACGGATGTTTATGAAACGCAAAGGTCTTTTTGGAGTCGATAGCTCCAATCAATGACGATACGGAGGAATAAAACACATTAATGTTCGTCAGGTGCTTCAGATATAGTTAAAGACAAGGGGTTTGCCATCCCCGTCGCGATTTAAATTTTAAGCATACGGCAGTCAGTTCCTTATTTCTCTAATATTTCTAACAACACACCCTTCCTCTGAGGATGGGCTCTGTGTAGTCCGAAACATTCGAGAAATAAAGAACTATACCACTCAAACCGATCACGTATATTTATTTTATTTCTGTCTTCCAACGATTTTATTTACCTTATGCAGAGAAACCTAGTTATGCAGCAGTTAATGGAAGCTTTCCAACTCGACCACTAAAAACGATCTCTCCAAAACAAAATCGTCTAGACGTAGTAAGAACGAAAAAAAAAAAGGCATCATGGGAGTGAAGTGGTTATGCTCATTCCTGTGTTTCCCCTTCCACCCATTTTCTGCTCTGATAGTTCGACTACACCATGAACCTCCTCCTCCTCCTCCTCCTCCTCCTCCTCCTCCTCCTCTTCTTCCTCCTCCTCTCCCTGCTGATAGGGAGGTGTGGCCCTGGGCACCCTGATGATAGTTCTATTTTCTTTTTCCTGATTCTGAATTTTACCAATCCTATGTATAAAATAAAAATACGGCAGCGGGAAAAACGATGACGACAACGACGACAATGACTGTAGTGGTGGCGGTGGTGGGGCACTTGACAGACTCTTGGCAGGTACTACGACAAAACTTGTGTGTGTGTGTGTGTGTGTGTGTGTGTGTGTGTGTGTGTGTGTGTGTGTGTGTGTGTGTGTGTGTGTGTGTGTGTGTGTGTGTGTGTGTGTGTGTGTGGTGGGGCACTTGACAGACTCTTGGCAGGTACTACGACAAAACTTGTGTGTGTGTGTGTGTGTGTGTGTGTGTGTGTGTGTGTGTGTGTGTATCGCGGCTCTACACCCACAGTTAACCTCCTTCACTACGATTAGGTATTTCAGTTCATTCTTCCTACCTCCAACGATCTTTATCAACCAAGGAAGAAATCTCGCACTGAAGAGGTTAATAAAGGCTGTACCTAATCCCTCCAGTCTGATTAAATCTCTCCTGGGAGGAATGAAATCGTCTGGAGATAGGACGAATAAAATAGGTCCTTGTGTTGAACGAGTTAATGACTATCTGGTGGCCGCATCTGGGTGGTGTGTAAAAAGGGGTATAATAATGAGAAGGAATAACAGCGGTGGAACTCTGCAATTACCTGTACTATTACACTGCTTGGTGCTGGCCTTACACAGCCCCACCCCACCACTCCCTTCTTTCATCCTCTCCCTCTCCCTCCCCCTCCTCCCCAGCTTTAAATAATCCCCCCCCTCCTCTCTTTTTCCTCCCTTCTCCTTCTCCCCAACTTTACTGCTCCACATCCCCCTTTTTTCCTCCTTTCTCTCATCCCCTATTCCCTGCCTCCTTTTTGTCCTTCCATTTCCCACAATTTCAGTGTGACTTCCTCCCCATCTCCCTCTCCCTGCTCCCTAATCTGAGGCTGCCTCCTCTCTCTATTTCCCTCCTCCCCAACCATAACTGCCTCCCTCTTTCCTCTTTCCCAATCAGAGTGACCACCCCAAATTCCCTCCCCCCCCCTTTCCTCCCTTCCTCTCCCTCATCGCAGACAGCCCCTTCCCCTCTGTTGCCCTCCCTTCCTCTCTTACTGAACTGCTCCCTATTCCTCTCTTTCCCCTCTCCTCTTTCCTAACTCTGATTGCCCTCTCCCTCTTCTCATTTCCAACCTTCGAGTGTCCTCTCTCCTTTAACTCAGTCTCCTCTCTGTTGCTCTCTTCTTCATTATCAAACTGCTCCCTCATTGTCATATATTCCCCTCCGTCCATATCAGACTGACCCCTTCCCATCTTCCCTTCTCTTATCCCTTATCGGACAGCCTCCTGCCCCATTTTTCCCTCCCCTTCTGCCTTTTCAGACTGCCCCAGGCCCACCTTCCCTTCCATTTTCCCTTATCACACCGATTTCTCCCAATCTTTCCCTCCCCTCTTACTTAACCTCACACATTCTCCTCCGAATCTTATACTCGCCTGCTCCCTAACCTAACAGTGCTCCCCTTCCCATTTCCCCACCGCTTTCTTCCTTAGGCTATCTCAGACTGCCTCTCTCCTCCCCTTACCCTTCCTTCCTCTCCAACCTCAGACAGTTCACCTTACCATCTTCGCCTCCCCTCGCCTCCAGCCTCAAACCTCTCTCCTCTTCCCTTCTTTTCATTTGAACCTCAGATTGTCCCTACCTCGTCCCTACGCCACCTCCCTCATAACTCCCATCTCACTTCGCCAACACCTAACAACCCATTAACCTTCTTCCACTTCACTTCTACCTAGCCACTGCCCTAACTTCCTTACACTGCATTTCTATCCACCCACCTTCCTAACCTCCATCCACCTCACTTCTACCCACCTACCTTCCTTACCTCCACACCCCACATTCCTATCTATTCCCCTACCCTTCGTACTCCAATTCATTGGTCCTATCATCCTTTCTGACCATCCGTTCTTAACCTCCCTCATCACTTCACTTCCCCTCTTCTTTACATCTATCTATATACCTAGGCTGCTTCCCCAGAGTGTCCGACTCTGGGCATAGGCTTCACAGCCTGCACTCAAGGCCCAGTAGTCCTCCTACATACATACACCTCTACATGTCACCACTTCGGCGCTAACACCCACCGTCCATATTGAATACATGCTAGGGCTGTCTCATACAGGACTGGTGTATGGGTATTAGCGGGGGTATTTTTACGACATGTTGGCGGGTCTTCTGGTAGATCAGTAAAGTCTGATTTGTATTAATTATATATGGCTGGCTGATTATCCTCACGTCCTGCAGTCTCGGTCAACACTCCTTATATTTCCGGGATACCAAACTAACTAAGAATCCAACCCATTCGTTTAGTGGCAATTTGTTCCGAAGATCTCACATAGGTTCTTACGTGATTTATAAAAGTTGTAATGGAACTACTGAAACCCCAATTTAACACTCAGTTCGACCTACGTGGATGCATTTGACCCTTTTATTACGTGGGGTCTCTCTCTCTCAGCTCAACAGTCTGAAAGTAAGAAGGAAAAATTGAAGTCAGACATTGTACTCAGAGGAATCTTTTAATTGTTCCTTCACTAGTTTTCTTTTGCCGAACTCTCTCTCTCTCTCTCTCTCTCTCTCTCTCTCTCTCTCTCTCTCTCTCTCTCTCTCTCTTTACTGTTCCTATTTCAACAATGTGTTCTGCTCTCACACCTTTTCTCTTTTCCTTCTCCTCCTCCTCACAACCCCAGCCTCACCCTTACTCTCCTCTCCCCGCTCACCTCCGTCTCTAGTCCCTCTCCCCTCACCCCCCTACCTCACACCCCACATTTACCCTCACAATGGATTGCTTTAATCTGATTCCGCCAGAGTTCCCTCCTCCCCCCTACGTTCCCCCCCCTCCCCTCTACGTTCCCCCTTCCCTCCTACGTTCCCCCCTCCCTCTCCCTCGCCATCCCCCCCCCCCTCGGTCCTCTCATCCTGGATCTGTGTGTTGAGTGTGTTGTGAGCCTGATATTGTGTGTGTGTGTGTGTGTGTGTGTGTGTGTGTGTGTGTGTGTGTGTGTGTGTGTGTGTGTGTGTGTGTGTGTGTGTGTGTGTGTGTGTGTGTGTGTGTGTGTGTGTGTGTGTGTGTGTGTGTGTGAGAGAGAGAGAGAGAGAGAGATTATATGTCAGTGCGTGTGTACAGTCGAGTGCTTGTGTACCGTAATGTTTATCTGAAACAGCTTTGATGGTAACTTTTTTGTCCATTAACCCAGAAGTACGTCCAAGTCTTGAAAAAAAAAAGGTCACCTCTTGCAATTAAAACAAGGCAAAACAGCTAAAATATAACCACGTTCATTTCGAAATGCCTCACGACTGTACCTGAAAGATGAAAGGTTTTAGAGAGGGAAAGAGAGACAAAGAAAATTGTTCTAAAAGTGACCAGTTGTGTACCTGATAACCTGCATCAGAGTTAGACATAAAAGGAATGAGACAGTGTGGGCAGTCGGGTGCTGTGCGTCCACCGTAAAGGGAGAGGCAAGCAAACAGAGTTCAGAAGGGGAATGTCCAGTGTAATCGCGACAGTAAAGAGAGACAACAATGCATCGAGAAAAAGAGATTGAGGGAGGTCAGTGCACGTCTGACTGCTTTTATCCATCCTTATTAATGTCGTTAACCAGTTCCGTCCAATGACATGCTTTAAGTTTTGTTTTGTGCCAACTCCAGACAATTTCATCATGGACGGGAGAGCGTCTCGGTAGTGTAAGAGCTAATTGAGGTTATTTCCAACTCCATTTAGAAAAATCTCCTTTAAGTTGAATAAAATTCTCTGTAAGCAGCAAGAATACAGTTCAAAACCATGTCATCGTATTGAAGAGGTTCAAATTTTAGAGACTCTCCAGCAGGCTTTCCTAAAGGATTTTTCTAAACCGTCGTCGTCATCCCAAAAGAATACAGTTAACCTCGACGGCGCAGAACATTATTTCAGTATGATAACAGTGAACATTTTTCTAAGTTTTCCTCGGCTTGTTTTCCTTGTCATTCTCTTCTCTAAAACATTTTCATCGTTGTGTTGCTGTGTTCTTCCTCTTTTTATACCTGTTTCTGCCCTCTTGCTCTTTTCACTTCTTTTTGCTTTTCCCATCCACTGTCATTCAAGCCTTGTTATCAGCAGCCTCATTTTAATTTGTATTCCATTCGTGTATGCATCAGTTTTCTTCTGTATTATTAAGAGTACAAAACACAGTTGACTGTGAGTACTAAGAAAGTGAGTGATGATGATGATAGTGGTGTTTATGATAATGATGATAATGATAGTGGTGTTTATGATAATGATGATGATGTCTTATGATAAAGAATACGATGATTCTCTCTCTCTCTCTCTCTCTCTCTCTCTCACCTCTATTACACCTCTGGCCGTCACAGCCTCCCGGATCTAGCAATACCCTATCACCACCTTTGTCCCTACATTCCCCCTCACCCTCCCTTGCCCCTTCCTCTACCTCTCCTCTTCCCCTCCCTTCCCACCCCTACACATGCCCTGCAATCCTCTTCCCCTTCCTTCTCCCTCCCCTTCCAGTCCCCACCCCCCTCCCGTCCCCTTCCCCTCCCCGTCCCACCTGTACCATGCCCCTGACAGCGGCGGACACACTTAACCCACCTACACCACAGCCCCGCCAAGCATTAACCAGGCTATTTACGGTCAATTTCCATCACAGAAGAGGGGAAAAAATATCCTAGCCTCCACTTCCACACCCTGCCCCGCCGTCTGCATTTCGGGGATATTTTGCGGGACGGGAGAAAAAAGTGGGAATTTCTCGTGATAAAAACCTGATTCTTTATGGTAGTCACGGGGCTCTGTTGGACTCGCACCTGGTGGTCAGAGAGAGAGAGAGAGAGAGAGAGAGAGGGGGGGGGTTAGGTAGTGAGTCTTGCCTGTTGTACTCCCTCTCATTAACACCCCTCCTTGCCTCCCCCTCCACCCCACCTTTGCTTCTCCGACACCCACATATTTCCCCCTTTATTAACAACTCATGCTCCCTCTCATTAACACCTGCTTCATCCCCTCCAAAACCTCTCTCTCACCTGAACATCTCTCTCTTTCCTCTCTACTCATCCTCTCTCCCTCTCATTATCCTCTCACTCCCTCTACACTCACTTCTCCTCCCTCTAATTAACCTCTCACTGCCTCTCGGCCCATTATTCCTCCTTCTTATTAACCTCTTCTTCCCTCTACACCCACTATTCCTCACTCTCATTTACCCATTACTCTCTCCACATCCCTTCCTCCCTCTCATCAACCTCTTATTCTCTTTGCACCCACTCTTCCTCCCTCTCATCAACCTCTTATTCTCTTTGCACCCACTCTTCCTCCCTCTCATTAACCACTTACTACCTCTCCACTAACTTTTCCTCCCTCTCACTCCCACTCCTCTTCCCCCCCATCCACAAACTTCCTTCTTTTCCCTTTCATTACCCTCTTATTGCCTCTCCGCCTCTCCTTAACGTCTCCATCTCCACCCACACTTACCTCATCTCCACCCACACTTACCTCATCTCCACCCACACGTCTCCCTCACCACCCACAATTCCCTTCCTCATTAACGCTCCTTTCTCTCCCTCCCCAGCCACGTCTCCCTATCCCATCCACACTTCCTCCCTCCCCACTCACGTCTCCCAACCACATTTACTCCCTCCCTACCCACAAGTCTCCCCATCCCTCCCACACTTGCTCCCTCCCCACATACAAGTCTCTCTATCCCACCCACACTTGCTCCTTCCCCATCTACACCTATTTCACCCACACCTGCTCCCTTCCAACCCACAAGCCCCCCTATTCCACCCACATTTGCTACCCTTCCCCCACCACCCATACCCCTGTTGTTGACGATCTTTTACTGAAACATCTACGGAATGTCTCTTACAGATCACCGTCAATACCATAAGGTTCTTGCGATTCGATGACTTGGATTCCGTTTTATTTTCCTTTACAGTTTGAGGACAGCTTTTGTGATTTATTCTTGTCACAGTCAGACGGTTTTATTCGGCACTAAACTGAACTCTCAATAAACTCGCTCACTACAAAACATCCTTTAAGCTGAATAAAATCATCTGGTAGTTGCAAGAGATGTAAAATGGTATCGTGGTATGGAAGGAATCAGTTGAAAAAATAAAATAATACTGTCCCCCTCAAAAGAAAAAAAAAAACGTAAATCTAAAACCGGAGCCAGTATGAAATGAAAATAGGCGGTGCTCGAAGGAGTTACAAGAACCATAGGGTGACAAGCAGACGGTAGCCTATGGGCGGGGGTGGTATGGTTGACAAGACGGCAGGCCACCATGTAGTTGTTGTTGTTATCCAGGCTCATCTGAACGTGAACCCAGTGGGCTACAGCCTGAAGCTCCCTTTTTCCTGCACTCCACCATCCTCCTTTCGGGGAATAGGGAGGGAGTGAGGGACGTTTGTACGTCCAGGCAGTGAAGCCGCCGGGTGAAGGTGACGATGAAGACGTATATATGTGAGTGGGTCTCTCTCTCTCTCTCTCTCCTGCCGTCAAATACCACCTGCTACACCACCGCCCCTGGCAACGCACGCCACCACACGCAGAGGCAACAGGCGGAGGGGAGGACCAAGACGCAGGAGAGGACTGGGAAAAACACAGGAGAAAAGTGTAAATGGAAGAACAAGACAGCAGGAAGGAGGAGGAGAGGGAAGGGTGAGGTGGAAGAGTCTAATGAAAAACACAGACGGAGAAGAAAAGAAAAAAAAAAAGGAGCAAAGACAGATAAAGGAGGAGAGAAAGACGTCCAAAGCGAGAAGAATGGAGGATGAGGAAGAAAGAAAGATGGAAGAAGAGAAAGAGAAGAAGATGGTGGAGGAAAGGAGACAAGGAGTAGGAGGAGGAGAGGAAAATGGTGGACGAAGAGAGACACGAAGTAGGAGAAGAAGAACACGATAAAGAGATAACGGACGAGCGATACATGACAGAAGATGAGGAAGACATGACGAGGAGGATGCGGAAGGGGAACACCGCTGAAAAATACAGATGAAGGATAAAAAGGACGGAGAGCAAAAACGACCGGAGAATAAAGGAACAGGAGGAGGAGGAGGAGGAGGAGGAGGAGGAGGAGGAGGAGGAGGAGGAGGAGGAGGAGGAGGAGGAGGAGGAGGAGGAGCGAAAAACGAAGGACAAGAAAGGAAGATGGGAGTGGAGGATATGAAGATGAAGAAAGAAACTATGAATGAAAGACAGATGAAGGACGAAAGGCAAAAAAGGAAAATGGAGGGGAGACGGAAGAGAAGAAGAGGAAGGTAGAGATGGGGAAGAAAAAAGAAGGGGGGAGGGAGAAAGAGAAAGTAAGGCCGTGAAGGAAGAGAGGAAGGCCAAGGAGTAAAGACAGAAAAGAAGACGACGGACAAAACCGAGGAGGAGGAGGAAGAGAAGGGGAAGAGCGAGGAGGCTGGTGAGAGACAGGTGAAAGAATCCTTGGTGTAACGGTGTGAAGCTGGTATGAGGCGGTAGGTGTACAGCGAGGTGAAGGTGTACAGTATATAGGGTAGTACCTGATGAGAAGCTAATACCAGGAGAGGGGAAGGTAAAAAGCTGTAAGAGGTATACGGTATATACTTTGAGACAGACTTTTCTAACTTCTCTATATCGAGTTCTCCTAAGATGCAAAAATTATCTGGTAGAAGAAAGAATATGTAATGCAGTTTAAATTTCCGGGCTTAAGGCGTTAATGTGGTAGGTCTCCATATTATAATTGCAAATCATAATAGATAGATAGATAAATAGATAGATAGAGAGACAGATAGAAGCAGGAAGTCAAATGATGAGAAGGTGTTGTGTCTGCGAGAATCGAGCAATGCTAAACATGCTTACACTGAGGAAAGCTGACGACAGCGGCCAGTAAGGAGATGATGCAGTTAGCTGTCAGCAGTCCTCTCGTGAGAAAGATCTAGTCCACCCACGAGGAACACATGTGACACACCCCTGCTATACCAGAATTTAGGAAAGAGAGCTCAGACGGAGATTAGCCACCGAACAGGCTAGAGAGAAGGAGACAAGCGACCCTAGAGAGAGGTCGAGACGGAGATTAGCTTTAGAACAGAGAGAGAGAGAGAGATAGCGAGACAGGGAGGTAGCTACCCAGGACTTATACTATTATACCTGTTTAATATTTCCAAGACAAATAAAAATAGTCCCATACTATTCTTTACCTCTCCCGTCACTACATGACATCTGGTGGGGAAACTACTACAAGATATAAAAGCCGCTCGACCACAAGTCTAAAATATACGCCTCTACAAGCAAATACAAAGTCGCTGCTTTATGATACAAAGTCTTTATGACATTTGGTAGCAGCGAACGTATACGAACCTCGTCTACGAATCAACATTAAATTCCTACAAAATATCAAGATTGACAACAACCAACAATATCAGCTCATGCCCCCTCCGTCTCCCAGATCATTACGCTGATGCAGAGGTCAAGAGATCACTCGACGCCTTGCAAGTAGCTTAACGACAAACCAGCAAATCTGCGGACATCGTCTCCGAATTAAAAGCAAATTTCTACAAAAGCAACCGAGACTACAAGGTTAGCTTCAGTTCTACAAAGTCTACGACGAATAAGCGAACTACAGCCATCTACAATCAACTACAATTAACAACTCTACGTCGTCTGTATAATCTTCTACACGCACCTACAAGTAGCGGCAGTCTTCATTCTACAACGAGTAAATCACAAGAAAAAAAGGACCAAGAATATATCAAGAAAGAAAAAACAAACAAACAAACGAAGAGTGAGAGACGACTCACAACTCATAACCACCAGACCTCACCCTCCTCTCTCTGCTACATCCACCAAACCCTCACCGCTTACGCAGGTGTGAAGAGGTCAAGACAGCAAAACATCAAGTCCATATTCACAACTCGTCTTACTCACCCGTCTTCACTCAAGTTACTCATCGCTACTCATTCACTCACCACAGCTACCAGTGTGGGAAGCCGACGTCACCATGTGCTGAGACGACAACACGCCAATCAACCCGCGAAGGACAACGCTATCACCACGTGCAACACCACTCACACCATTTCCCACCACGGTAAAAATTAGTAAGTTACATAGTTACTTCATTTATACAATACACAGTGATAGACAATAAGCTTCTGCACAAACATATAAAACGTGCTGTATAGTTACTGCTTAAATACACATACTTACTTCAGTTATCTGCATAACTCAAACACTAAATAATCACCAACAATAAATATTCTACACTGTATATATTCATTCATTTATTATAACATTTATTTACTACCAACGAGTGTTACCATTTATACCTACATAAAATACGTGTTTCATACATACAACTATACATTAATTATATCTACAAAGTAATAAAGAAAATATACAATCACAGTTACTCAGTGAGCAATTAAAAGAACTGTATTAAACATTTATTAATTAAAGCTACCTAGTGGAAACAGACAAATTAAGTTACAAGGTAACCTAGAGAAGAAAAAAAAAATAGCCAATACAAATGCCGTTAGCAAGAGTGAACATCTTCAACACAATCGTGAAGACAATGATTTCCACACAGTGCTGACACACATATTACTCACGATAGGTACAGGTGAACAACAAGTCAGTGTGTATAGTTAATACTGTATATAGTGTATATATATATATTTTATATAAAATAACAAAATATGGGACTATATAATATCATTTTATAATCTCTGTGCAATATAAACTAAACTTTAAAAAAGTATCTCAAGGAAATTAGCCAGCAATTAGGTAACCATGAACAACATGGAAAAAAGTGTACACAAGCAAAGAAAAACAAACTATAGAAAATCAATACATACAAAAAAGAAAGAAAGAAAAGTAAGAAAGAAAAAAAGAGAAATAGAGTAAGATCACATAACAAACAAATGAAAATAAGTGTAAATGTTACTACATAAGTCAAAATACCACGTAAACTACAAACAAAAAAGCAAACTGTTGTCTCCACAAACAAGTGGCATGACACATCATCACTATCATCGACCGCAGCATATGTTAGGACTGCAGTTATTACAATTATGTTACTCCATATTATAATTATGTAACTACAAACAATATGTACCAATTTATGTGACAGTTGCATTAACAAGATGTAACTTTTATGTAACTTTAACTACAATTATGTAACTACAAACGATAGGTAACAATTATGTAACGACAAACGATTGCATTATGTTACACTAACTACAATTATGTACCTACAAACGATATGTAACAATTATGTAACGACAAACGATTGCATTATGTTACACTTTGCCAATTATGTAACAGTTGCATTAACAAGATGTAACTTTTATGTAACTTTAACTACAATTATGTACCTACAAACGATATGTAACAATTATGTAACGACAAACGATTGCATTATGTTACACTTTGCCAATTATGTAACAGTTGCATTAACAAGATGTAACTTTTATGTAACTTTAACAACAATTATGTACCTACAAACGATATGTAACAATTATGTAACGACAAAACAGTTGCATTAACAAGATGTAACTTTTATGTAACTACAATTATAAGGCCAACACAATTATGCATTAACACAATATTTGGTAACAATTCATAAAATGTTACAATTATGTAGTACCACAATGTTAGTACAATATTATAAGTCATACAATTATAGCACAATTCTGTATTACAAGTATCATCATACAAGTTAGGTGAAATATTAGACATTACTAAAGTGATAACTCAAATATGTAATGTATAACCTAGCAGTATTACCATTGCACAATTATATGCGTACGTCTGTTGTACATGCACGTCTTACAAGTGTTATACAACAACCATTGCATTTATTCAAATATGTATACAACTTGTTTAAATGTAATATTACTGAATAATCACTATTTACTATGAATAATATATTCATACAATTATGTTACTTTACAATATTATGTATTTCACTTAATTAGCTTATAAGTTCATTATAATGTGTATGTAGTATGTATTAATATATTATAACTATTAAATGTCGATGGTACGCCATTTTTTGCGCGGCTGAGCAATGTGGTAGGTCTCCATATTATAATTGCAAATCATAATAGATAGATAGATAAATAGATAGATAGAGAGACAGATAGAAGCAGGAAGTCAAATGATGAGAAGGTGTTGTGTCTGCGAGAATCGAGCAATGCTAAACATGCTTACACTGAGGAAAGCTGACGACAGCGGCCAGTAAGGAGATGATGCAGTTAGCTGTCAGCAGTCCTCTCGTGAGAAAGATCTAGTCCACCCACGAGGAACACATGTGACACACCCCTGCTATACCAGAATTTAGGAAAGAGAGCTCAGACGGAGATTAGCCACCGAACAGGCTAGAGAGAAGGAGACAAGCGACCCTAGAGAGAGGTCGAGACGGAGATTAGCTTTAGAACAGAGAGAGAGAGAGAGAGATAGCGAGACAGGGAGGTAGCTACCCAGGACTTATACTATTATACCTGTTTAATATTTCCAAGACAAATAAAAATAGTCCCATACTATTCTTTACCTCTCCCGTCACTACATGACATCTGGTGGGGAAACTACTACAAGATATAAAAGCCGCTCGACCACAAGTCTAAAATATACTTCTCTACAAGTAACTACAAAGTCTTTATGACATTAAAAGGATATCACAACAGGAGGAAATGTCAAAGATAATGCAGAGTGTACAAGGATTTATCCCTAACAGTAAATAAGAAGTCACTCGCACGCTTTATAAAATCGGTTGGTTGTAGACGAATAATGGAGAGAGAGAGAGAGAGAGAGAGAGAGAGAGAGAGAGAGAGACATCCTCACACAGAATGGGTTAAAAGGATATAATGCCGGGGGAGTATTAACCCTATGGCCACGCTGCAGTTCCTTTAAAAGGCGAAATATTAAAAAATCGCTTGGCGCTGGCTGGAATATCGTCAATCTACAAAGCTCTTCTTCCTGGGCTTGTGAGTGTTCTGACGTGAATAATACCGCCTGACGTTAGCCACAATACAACACTGAATTCATAAGCTACACGTCAGGCGCACAGCTACATGAGGTCGTGGTGATGATGGTGGTGGTGGTGGTGGTGGTGGTGGAATGAGGGACGGTAACATCATACCACATGCCTCTTTGGGTTCTACGTGGATTTGGACACTAGCACTTCTTCCGTGGCGATTTATCCATCACGTTATACCTCGGCATCTTGTAACGCCTCTTCCTTGGCGATTTACGTAGTAACATTACATCTTAGTGCTCTCTTGCACTTTACCGATGCATCCACTATCGACATCAAAATTCTATAAACATAAAATATTCAAGAGAATTTCACGGCGTACTATACAAAACACATCGCTCTGAGAGTTGTGCTACGCTGCCTCCAATGTCGCCTAAAATATGAGCTTTTAAATTACGAGGACTGACGGGGGAGTCACACCACAAGAGAATATTAGTCGAGAGGAAGATGGTGGTGAGCACATAATTAACTATGTCCACAAGAGTTTTACATCCTCTTTATTCAATTAGTGCGTAATTAACCTAAGATATTCTTCTGCAAGCAAGTTCATTTCTTTGTGTGTACTATGCGTTTTTGAGATGGTGAAGTGTGAGGTGTTGTACATTTTTTTCCTGCAAATCTGCTCATTTACCCGTGTGTAAGCATACTGGATGATGATGTAAGCAGTGTTTATCACGGCGACTTTCAGGACTCCATAAAGACCGCGAAAGAAAAAATCTCAACACAAACATCAGTTAGAGAAACAGTTCCTGCACAGGCAAGACTAACACTGAATTGCTATAAACACAGGCAAAAATAAGAAAAAATGACACCAGCATACACGAGTAAAAAAAAAAAAAAAAAGAAAAAAAAAATCATGACTACGAAGAAGCCACACAAACAAAACGCAGAAAAGAACCCTGCATAATACACAGCTCTGATTCATAATGTATGCCATAACGACTTCTAGAATATATATATATATATATATATATATATATATATATATATATATATATATATATATATATATATATATATATATATATATATATATATATATATATATATATATATATATATATATATATATATATATATATATATATATATATATATATAGTAAGCATAGTAAGGTTTCACTGATTACGTTCTGACATACTGTCCCATCTTATTCAAAGTATCTTAAAATCAAGCGGGAAGAGCTCATACAATTTAGTTCCACCCTGTAAATAAGAGCCGTAACACTCATGCGGTTGAACAGACGCTTGTGAATCACTCCAGTCTTGTCTGGAAAATGTAAGGAGATGGAGAATCTCAGAGAAACATGGCCTACTGCCTTGCAAGTTATGGTATACAATATAATCCATGACTGTCCCAGCAGCTGACCCTAGGCAAAGATACTACCACTTTTGCGATCCGACCAACGGTATTGAGGAAAACTTGTTAGGAAAATTAAAGCTAATCACAGATACGCATGAGTAGGTGCTACGAGGCTTCATCATCGTCCTAACCCAAATTCCACATCTGAAAAATCAGACACAAAAGTGTTCTTCATACTGGTGCCGGTATGCATGAACGCCTGGAGCAACGTGCTCGTAAGGCTGTTCTCAGAAGCAGCACAGGCAGCGGCAGCAGGCTCGGTCGGCCATATTAACAACCATTATTGATCACGAGGTTAATTCCAGACATCCAGATGCAATTTCCGCCGCCAGTGAAGTATAAACCGAGGTTACATACAGGTGGGAGTGGCAGCCAGCTGGACCCTCACCTCATCTCTCCTCACCAGCGCCATTACACTATATTACACTGCACTACAATATACTACACTAAGCTACACTACTCTGCACTACACTACATAAACACGGTTATATTATACACCTATTTTGCTAATAAATACACCCAGTCACATATTAACTCCGGAGGTGTATGCATCCAGGGGCTGGCTACCATAGTTCGTATTAAGTATTTGACAGGCCTACATCCTATTATGTGATCGACATACCTCTAAGGGCTTGTACCTGATGCGCAGGGCATCTGACTTCCACTCTGATTGACGCCTCACACTACATGAAACTGTTTATCGTGACTTGTCTTTGATAATACCGAATTTATCCTCACAATAATAATCAGTAAGAATGCATAATTCATCTATTCAGTGCTCACGACAGACATAACGGCTGCATTCTGGCCACACTTAACAGCATCACCACCAATCATCGTATCTTCTCTCAGCACCTCCATACTATTGACACAGACACACATAGATATACTGACAGATATATAGAAAATAAGCAGACATATGGATAAATGGATACAGACAGACAGACAGAGACAGGAGTATACATAAATATACGTGTGTGTGTGTGTGTGTGTGTGTGTGTGTGTGTGTGTGTGTTACTGACACATTCTGATAAAAAATTTACATGCATCCCGTGTGACAATAAACTATTATTTCGTACCCTTCCCCTAAGCATTTTCGAGTTATCATTACATCTCAAAGCCACAGCTCCTTCACGCCGAAATTCTGGTTCCCTGAGGCACAATTTACACCACCATATCTCTCACCTCCATCCCACCATTCCAGCACACCGCAAACCCACCTTTACCACACGACTCTCCTCCATCTCAGCCCAACTATCCTGTCCCAAATCATTTTCATTTACCTCGCCTTACTTCGTTCCACTTCACTTCTACACCACATTGCCTCTCCTCGCCATTTTACCTCAGTCTTTCACGTACACAGTTGGTCAACTTCAGAGCATAACCGCAATGTATTCTGGTAAACAAATTTTATTTTGGCTTTCTTTTGTTAATGTTTTTTTCTGAAAAGCTCTCTACCTTTAGTTCTTTCTTTAACTGCATAAAAACAACTTATCTCACCCAACGATGCCTCAGTTTATAGTCTACAATACCCCACCTCACGTACCTAACATCCCATGTTACTTCATTTTATCCAACGTCACGTCACTCCACTAATGTCACTTCCACCCAACTTCACATTCCCGCAGTCCACCTCCACACCACAGCCAGAACGGACAACCAACAACAGGACAGAAAAAATAGGTTGAGAGCTGTGGGCATGACACCTGATTACATCGTGAGTGACTGGCCGCCCCGGGTCCCTCCCAGTGCAGGTGTGGCTCAGGTGAGGTCCACTACCGCATAAAGCAGACTGATCATGGCTCAAAGGAGGCAGACGTGCACTTAAATACTTCCTCGCCCCATGTTTTGTTCCATTCTATCTATGTAACTGTTGATTTTATTTTATTGCAAAACGAAGCCACCAAATGCTGAAATCCAGCAAAACTATCCGTTTTGAATAAGATTTAACGAAAAGAATCCACACTTTTACAGGACGGATGTTAAAAAAAAAAGAAAAATACATTCTTTTTTTTACATTAAGTTCGTATACATCCGTCTCTGAATTAAAGTTGTGAATTTCGTTTTCAAGGTCCACTTTCCATGTACACCGATAATAAAAGGACTCCCCCACCTCATCCCAGCAGCCCTCACGACGCATCACTTGGCACCACACCACCATCCTTCTTGCTATAATGTAGGTATATCACATTCAGAATTGTGAAACAGTATTAGTGGGAGTGTTTTATGACCATTTCAGTAGGGCCGAATGGAAGAGCAGTATAAAACGGTGTTCATGAAATGGTATTCTTCAAAAAGTTCCCTGCAAGTGTGAGGTCAAATCTACACCAACCATAGTTCCCACACCCTCGTTCTGACCACTTGGTCAACACCTCCCTATCAACGCACGGGTATAGTCAACTGTTCCATAACTGTTTGGGGTTCCGAAACGGGACTCTAACAATCTTGGTTCCTATAGTGATCAGTCTGACAAGATCTTATTAGGATCTTATAGTCTCGAAAGCAGCACGAGGGAAATACTAGTAACAAAAGGGACTTTCTAGTACTGTATCTCTCTCTCGGTAATTTGTTTTGCCTAGTAATCCTAAGTATTCTCTTTTGTATTATTCACATCTTTTTGATACTGGTATGTATATTGCATAAAAAACATACAGAACGTCACTTTCCACTCTACGTATATCATATATATATATATATATATATATATATATATATATATATATATATATATATATATATATATATATATATATATACTGTATATAAAATGAACTAGAAGCCATATCACGATGGGATCTCACCACCCGCGTAGCCGGAAAGTTTTTCCTCGGCACATAATATTGCACCTCCGTTTCTGATTTGGCGCAACTTCAGGATGTAAAACACACAAACAAAGCCAGCCAGCCAGCCAACCTCACAACTGAAAATATTACCATTCCGCAAGCTTCGCAACGCAGGTGGTAATAAGTGTGTGTCCTACCCTGGGTATAGAATTGACGGTCCGTTCCCTGACGGTCGACAGTTGTCTCATGTGCCAAACACCTCAACACCTCCACATGAAGCGGGGGTGAATTAGTGACGTATAGATGAATAAGTGAAATTCAGATCAAATAATCAAACTGTCCTCTGTCCCAGATTGGGATTGAGCTCGCGTTCTTACGAAGAACATACCACTTCCCTGTTCACTTGACTACCATTTTCCCCATGCCACTGGTAGGGAAAAAGTTCTATAAAGACTCCTAGCTGACGAGAATTTGGTTTATCCTCCCACTATTAGTGTCTCAGTATTCCCAATAACTTAAACTTTACTGAAAGAACAACTTCTCGTTTTATTGATCCCTTCACTAAACGTCCTTTCATAGTGTTGTCTTATTCCTCGTCCTTCATTCTTCTTGTGCCACAAATAGTTTTTGTTCTTTCCTAGTCTTTAACTACTCCAGTAGGATGACGTCTATTGAAGCTTATTTTTGTGACTACCAGACAATTTTATTCAGCCTAAGAGAGATCCCAGCAGTAAACGTGTCAGTGAAGGCTGTCTAGCTCCTCCACTTCGAAATGTCTACCCTAGGCACTGAGTAAGTGAACTATCTAAAAAGACGTCAACGGACTGAAGTGCTTGACAAAATTACCGGGATCCGTCTTCCTCATTCCTCTTAATCTCTTCATTCTGACAACGCATTTTAAGTCCTGCCACCAACAGATTATTTCATTTAGCTTAAGAAATTTTTTTCGAATTAGAGAGAGTATAAAAGTAGAGTAAAAGTAGCAGCAGACGCCATGAGGCGCCAAGTAGCAGTGCTCATCTCCGTAACTTAAGCCTGTGAGCTTGTGGAGAGTTATTCACCCAGTTTCCTGGGCTACAAGGCCACTACATCATTAGCATTACCACAGATACACCCTCCCCCCCTCCCGTCCAGGTGTTACTACTGATACTTACTGTATCTATGATTCCACAAATGGCAGATGGACACCTCATGCCTACGGCAGTTTAACTCTTACGCTGCTATGGACGTCGCCTACTTAACGTTATTCTATTGAAACTATCACCACTTGGTTTTGTTCCGGTGAGGAAAAGTTCTAGCAGGGAAATATACCAGCTTGTCATGAGGATAACTCCTTCAGTCAAATGACATGTTATTTATTCTGCTATCTTCAAACTATTTTGTTCCCATTTAGATATTTCAAACTAAGGGATTAGATACAGCTTCTATCGTCTCTGCTTGAAGACTTTTGGTGTCAGGACTCCATATTACAATAATACAACGCAAAGATAGATAGATAGATAGACAGATAGAAGCACCAAGCCAGGGGATGAGATAGGAAGTGTGTCAGCAACCCTTGCAACTCTTAAGTGAAGGAATGCTGGACGTGCACCAGAAGATGTACATACACACAGACATACAGTGTTCTAGAAGCTTCACAACAGTATAGCCCACATGACATGACCCCTGCTAAACGAGAATGTAGGAATCAGAGCTCAGAACGGGGCAAGCCATAGAACTGGCAGGTAGTGGAGAGATCAAATAAGAAGAGGGGTCTGACTAGACTTAGTAAATTAAGTCCCTGTGTAATACATACGCTGCTCAACTTACGACTTTCTTTGAAAATAATAAATCTAGCTCAACTCCCTGTATTCATCTTTAACTCCTCCTGCTCTTCAATTACCAAAATAACTTTAACCAAAACTCAAGACTTACTTATTACAAGACTAAAGGGTTACATATATATAAATGGTGGCTACGAAGTTCCAACAATAAATGGTGGCAGTAACGATCGACTCGGCACCTACGAACCATCATTTCAACAAAATCGGGCGAAACTGTAACCAAGATCAGCTCCAGTTCAACAGCTGATTCTACATTATCAAGAAACTACAATTCTACGATCAAGTAACCACAAGCAAGTATACAATAAGAAGAACGAGTCTACGAGTTTACAAGTCTACAAGCCTACGAGTCTACGGGCATAAACGACAAGTTACGAGTGAGGATCAACAAGCTCTACGATTAACTACAAACAACAAATCTACAAGACAACTCTGTAATCTTCTTCATGCAACTTCAAGCAGCAGCGAGAATAATAATAAAAAAAAAAAAACAAGTAAACGAAAAGCAAGAACAAAGCAACAAGCACTAGATCCCCAACGCTCTCTCCTACCTCCCCCCTACCTCCACTGCTGATGCAGGTCAAGACGATGCGGCAAACATAACGCATCTTACCTTTCCTCACTCAGGTTACTCATCGCTACTCAGTTACCCACCACAACAACCAGTGTGGGAAGCTGACGTCACCATGTGTATCTGCTGAGACGACGTCACCATACGTGTTCGATGAGACGACGCCACGCCAATCAACGTGTGACTGACACCAGGCACTTCTCACCCACTAGTCGTTACTCATTCTTATTCACATAGCTCCTACTCATACTCATTAATTATTTCCACAATATTGAGTGGGAATTCGACGTTCTATGGTGAGGTTCGCCTGTGAGTACAGCTGTTAACCACTACATTCATCAGGCCATGGAATTTCCTGAGTAATGTCGTCCATCAACACAGCCTTAGAATTATCGAGAGGAGATCTTCATTCAACTCTGCATTTCTCTTCCTAGATCGACAGCTGCTTTCGACACGCATCTCCGAGTGACCATCTGTATCAAGTGGGTGTAATTATACTTACTAATTTCTTCTCAGTGCTTTAAATTAGGTACAATCACCTCCTTTACTTATTTTTATATAATTATGCACTTATACACTCACTATCTATTATTCATTACAACTCATTTACTCATCTATTTAGTTAGGACATAAACAAAAGACGTATTTCGTAACACCATACCTTAGCAACATGAATTCTTTTTAGCTGAGTGATATGACAGGAATATTTTCATCTCCACCCGTGTTAGTACTGTACCAGATGATACACAGTTAGCACCTACTGCAGATACACAATTAGGAGAGCACCAGGGCAACACACCCACCCTACAAAATTCACCGCAAACTAAAGATAAAGAAACAAATACATCAGTTCTAGATGATAATGATGATGATTGGCAAACCCCCTCTGATGTAGTGAGTGAGAACTTTGTCTCTGACTTGCATACCTATGAAAATACACTTAACAGAGTTCATCGTTCAGGGAAAACCTATTCCACTATTCCCTCACACAACGATAAGCAAGTCCAAGTTAAATTAACAGAGCAACCAGTGAAACTAAATACCACGGACCAAACATCCCCAACTAATGTTTACTTTTATCATGAAGATAAAACTGCCCCGAAATTCTCTGGCACAGAAAAAGACCGTATTGATGTCATTGCACTGGTTACCCAATGCGAACAGATCTTCGTAAAAGGGCACATTACAGATGAACAAGAGAAAATTGCTATTTTTTTCCTCTTGGATAAATCAGGAAAGGTACCCAGCAGGAAACTAAAGTTAGATAAGCTTCTCCGAGCTAAGACATATGATGAATTTAAAACTGAATTTTTGAAGAAATTTTCTGGAGGTTTGAACTTTTTGCCAGGTATAATCCCAGAATTACATAAGATTGTAGATCTTGTAAGGGAGCATACTACAAATCATGTGCTCAGCGAAATAACTGCCGATGTCTCCACGATCAAAATAACATTATTAGCTACTTTAGAAAACTCAAACTAGATAACAAGAGATGGAAAGATGTCCCCAGACCTCGTCGTGGACATCATTGGTTATGTAGCTGTCTTGTGTAAATTACCTGACTGGACCCTCAAGATCGCCAAAACAATAGCGTACACCCCAGGTATGTGCTTACTAGATTTAAAGAACGAGGTAGAGATGCAGTGTAGCAAAGCAGGAGTGATCGAAACACAATCACATTAGACGCGACCCGAAAGCAGACAGAGCAAACAACCAAATGCGTCGAGGCAACGATCACAAACACCAGGCTACAGGCAGTTTCATAAGTTTTCGCACAGTCCAAGCAGATCTCGCGCCACAGACACCACTAAATATGGGAAGTCATCTCGCAGATCACAGTCAGGAGATAGGTCCATTCTATGTTATTATTGTGCAAATCAGAGGACACACAAATAATGAATGCATTATCAAAACAAAAGAGGAGAGACAAAAGACACAAGGATTTGGTCCTTACTGTAGGCATCACCAGTGCCAAGGGCATTGGACCAGTAACTGCAAAACAGTAGAAAAATTAGTGTCTATTTTCAAATCGGGGGAAGACCAAGTCACGACAAAAAACGAACAAACGTAAAGAAAAGCAAGTCTAAAATTCACATAGGAGGCATGTTGGGAAATGAGTGTATCTTGATACCAGCTGTATATGAGGATCAAAACGTTTCCTTATTTTTAGACACAGGCTCTCCAGTGAACTTAATAACACAAGAAGAAATAAATAGAATTTTTAGAAATAAAGAGGAAAGTAACTTTTCTGGAAGAATCTGATTTAGACTTATATACAGTAGATGGCACACAAATCACAGTAAAAGGTATGATACGATTAAACATCAGTTTCACAGAGACTACACGACCAATCTCTGCATTTTTTTTTATATCGTTGAAAACTTAGCAATTAAAGCTCATATGTTACTGGGTTTAAGATGCATGAGAACAGATAAAATAACTTTACTCCCACAAATGAATAGAACAGACTTTGATAATGAATTCATAGAGGAAATACCATCAGAGTCCTCACTGATTAGTAAAACAGAACCAAAAAGAATTGGTAATATTAAAAGCTTAAACAAGCATACACAAACAGATGAGTGTATAGATCCACTCCCCCCCCCCCCAGCCTCTAGGACTAGAAACCCAGGTAACGGTACTGATTTATCAGTTTTTCCCGCCCATCTCACCAATGATTTAGTTATACCACCTAACTCCTATATGAAAGTTTCCATAAAGAGCAAGTTACGAAACAGTACTGTTCTTGTCTTAGAAGAATTATGTAAAGTAAAAGAACTGTCGGTAGAAAACTCATTATGTCAGATGAACGACGATGGGCAAACTCAAATATTTCAAATTAATCACATGAATGGGGAAGTACAGTTGAAAAAGGGGACTTGTATAGTTAATACTGAAAAATGTCCCACCCCTGTAATGGAAATAGTTTTAGCTGGAGTCACAAGTGAGATAAAATCTAGGGATAGAGAAAGAATAAAAGAGAATTTAATTCACTCAGATGAATTTGATGAAGAAAATGATTTGTTAACCCTGTTGGAAAAACACAGGGACACCGTAGCATTACCCGGAGAACAATTAGGGTGTACTAACCTGATTAATCACAAGATTAATGTGCACCCAGATACACCACCAATTTTCGTACCTGCCTACCGAATCCCACAATCTCAGCGTACATTCGCAAATCAGTATGTCGATGAAATGTTAAAACTTGGAATTATTGAGCCATCAGTCTCCTCGTGGAATGACCCATTATTCTTCGTGCCCAAACGAAATGGAGAAATGCGTGCGGTAGTAGATTACCGTAAACTAAATAATCACACAATCCCAGACCGATTTCCCATGCCATTGCTAAGCGACATCCTACAGAATACTGGACCAGAAAATAATGTATTTTCCACGATCGATTTGCTAAGTGATTATTATCAAATTCCTGTAGATCAGGAGTCACGTAAATACACTGCCTTTTCCACAAATTGAGGACAGTATCAGTATAGAAGGATGCCCATGGGACTGGGGACAGCCCCGGGCACATTCCAGCGTCTTATGAATTACGTATTGTCCGGAATTTTAGGACAAGGAATATTTGTTTATCTTGACGATATTATCATCGCAACGAAAGATATCACAGAACATCTCCAGAAATTAGACCTACTCTTACAAAAGCTTGGTGATGCTGGTTTAAAAATTAAGCTTTCTAAATGCAAATTTTGCTTTAGGGAAATAAAATTCTTAGGCCACAGATTAAGTGCTAATGGTATTCACACCACTGATGACAAAATACAGGCAGTGAGAGACTTTCCTGAACCCACTACGACTGACGAAGTTAGACAGTTTTTACGTCTATATGGGTACTGTAGGTCATTCGTACAACAATTCTCTCATATAGCCTTTCCTCTATTCCAACTACTCAAAAAAGATGCTATATTCCAATGGGGAGAAGAACGAAAACAAGCATTTAACAAATTAAAAATTAAACTAACAAATGCACCATGTTTGGCATATCCGGATTTCACAAAACCATTTATTATTTGTACAGATGCATCAGTTAAAGGATTAGGGGCTGTACTGATGCAAGAAGACAAAAGAGAATCAACCAATTGCATTTGCCAGCAGGCAAATAATGGGTGCAGAGAAAAATTATTGCACTACAGACTTAGAGGCACTTGCAGTGGTTTTTATATTACACAAGTTTCGTGATTTGGTATATGGTTACGAAATACACTTATTCACCGACTATAAACCGCTAGTGGGTATGTTTAAAGAAAAACTCCTTTCTGGGAGGAGAGCAAGATGGAAATGTACAGTTGAAAACTACAATGTACATATTTATTATATACAAGGCAAAATGGATCTAGTAGCCGACGCATTACCTAGGAACCCGAAAACAATTCAGGTCGCGGCATTAGATCTCAAAGAAGACATCCCAAACTACGATGAAATCGCGAAAACACAAAGACTTGATCCAACATGGTATAAAGTTATATACAAGTTAGAAAGTGGCGATGACATACAATTACCCAAACTGCATGTACCACTAGAACAATTCACAATAATCAATAATACCTTATACAAGATCAACCCAGAACAACCACAAAGCCGAAGAAATAACAACCAATTGAAAGTACCTAATGACATGATACCTCAAGTATTACGAACGATACACGACAGCCCACATGCAGGACATCCTGGAAAGGATAGGACATTCAAACAAGCCCAGTTGTTATGTTACTGGTTATCACTGCGAAAAGATATAAATAATCATACAGACAGATGCGAATCGTGTGCAAAACACAAAGGATACCCAATCACACCTGCACCGATGGGTAATTACCCTGTACCACATCAACCATGGGACGTTGTCGCTGTTGATTTACTCAAGATGCCATTATCATACAATAATAACCAATACCTATTCGTAGCAACGGATCATTTTTCCCGTTATGTAATTTTAGCTCCAATTAATGATAAAACAGCAGAGACAGTAGCAATGGCAATAACAGATAATGTAATATGTCGCTTTACTACCCCAAAGGTACTAATAAGTGATAATGGAGGAGAATTTAATTCTGATATCTTACAAGAACTATGTAAAAAATACAACATCAAAAAGGTTAACGTTTTAGCCTATCACCCAGCATCTAATGGGTTAGTAGAGAGACAAAACAAAAAAGTACTAGATGTACTACGACACATTCTCAATGAAAATTATGCAGGCTGGGATGATTGGATTCCCAGAGTAGAAGCCTCAATTAATGGATCTATAAATTAATCTATAGGAGACACACCACATTTCATTATATAAGGGACAGATAAAAAACTACCATATGAGATTCTAGAAGGTCAAAATACCCATATACAACTACAATGATTACTCTAAACTCCGTTTATGTGAATTCCAGGATATACATAAAAGAGTCAAAAAACAAATAACGATGTCCAAGGAAGAAATGACGGAGGCATTTAATAAAAGGCAAGAGACTCGCCTATCGGCTTAGGAGACATTGTCTATAGTATCATTCATAGGAGAAACAATAAATTATCCCCGAAATTTGAGGGCCCATACAGAGTAATTAACATAAAAGCAAAGTTTTAATTAGGTCACTGTCAAGTGCCGAAGAGAAACAAGTTCATATTGTCCATTTAAAACGAGTTTCAAGGGAACTATCCAATAATTATACAGCCTCGGATACCACCGAACAACCGAACATAACTCATGAAACCAATCAAGAAAACAACAATAATTACAAAAATAAATTAAGGTCATATACCAAACAATCAAACATAGGTGCAACTGTTCAAAAAAAAAAAAAAATCTACAGTATATCATTTACGAGATTAAATATCGATTTAAACTCCTTCTATGAATGAAATAACAATCAAGTTATTGTTCTACGATTGTCAACCGTAACGCACATCATCACTAGCATCGACCACAGCATGACCATAATAGAAAATTAATAGATTTTTTTTGGTCGGTGGGTAACGATGAAGGGACTTATGCTATGGATTCTCCTCTACATAGCAAGAGGATATGCTCACTTAGACCCCCAACACATAGTACGGCAAGGATGCCTCAAAGCTCCAACGGCCACGACGTCAATCGTAAAAGACGTCATGAGTACTGAAATCAGTTTGGATTACTTGTAAGAATTACCTTCTTATCCAGAAAACATCGCCAGACCAATGAGGCCCCTGGACTTCATGATAGGAGGCTATGTTTCACGGGCACATAACACACAGGAAGTGGATGAAATAGTGAAGTTAGCGAAATGGAAGATAGAACAGGCGAAGTCAACTATGCTCATCATGACCCAAGATCTCTCATCTCATGGAACGGAGGTATTGAGCGCCACGAACAATATTACACGTACTTGCCAAAAGCGCAGTTTGTTCGACCTGGGTGGTGCAGTTCTTGGGAACATCTTTGGATTGGCTACAGAGGAAGACCTTCAAGAAATAAACAACAAATTTAATAAAATAGCTCAGGTACCAACATACCAAGATAAATTCATCGCAGGACTTAACTCAGCCATGAAGACATTCGTGAAAAATCTGAAAAAGGCGGAAAACATAGCTCTCGAAAGTGTTGATAAAATAAATGACATGGAAGGGAACATAACGCTTTTCTAACACTTCTCCATCATCACGGAACACACTGACACAATTGTGCTCCAATTAGACAACACTAGAGTTCGTTACAGGGCACTACTGCAGGGAATTTCGAATGCCGGTGATGGCAAGATCACAAATGACTTACTTCCAGTTCATGAGCTACGTCAGATAATTAGTCAAGGCATACATAAACATAAATTGAAGCCTTTGTTCACAAGTAGGGATTTCATGCAATATTATCCATATTTAGAAGCAACACTAACACCATCATCAGTAATAGTTCATGTACCATTCATAACTGATGACTTGTTCACAGTATACGAAATACACCCCTTCCCTTCTAAGAATAATAACACTTTGGTCATCATCAACATCAACACAGACACCGAACTCATCATGGCCTTCAAGAGACGGAACACTGTCACTTTCGCAAGTGAATCAACGATTGAACGAAAGTGCCGCACATCCTTACATGCTGTTCACCTTTGTCCTGCGTACATTTTCACGTTTCAGCCTACTGAAATAGTCCCTTGTGAAATGGCTATCATAAGAAATCACAATATTCACAATCACTGCAACTTCACTTTTGCTCCAGATAAGCTTGTACACCATCAAAGCATCGGACACTCACAGTTTTTTTATTTCACTCATAATACATCAGTTTCCATAGTCTGTCCAGATATACCACCATCTCATACTTCAGCCTCAGGATTATACATAGCACCAGACTACTGTGCGGTATTTACACCATCCATGTCCACTTTATCCACCATCAATCACTACGCCATCCTCAATCATACACACAAACATTTCCACCCACTGCCTGATATGGACTTAAACATGAGCACAAATATTAAGCTGACTTCACCTAAGTTTGAAACTATGCACCTGATCAATGAAACAATGAAGCCCTGGGAAGATTTGAGTTTGAGTATGTTCAACCCATATTATGTGTATAGCCCAGCACCTACTGTCCTGATAATCTTCTGTATTGTATTTGCAGTAGTGCTGTTCGCAATGCACAGAATGCATGCAAGAATTGCAAACTTGGAATCAGCATTTAGTGGGGGTAAGGTGCGAATTCATATTTTGTATATAGCATTAATTTTACACCAAAAAAAAAAAAATGCATGACACATGATATAGAAGTACACCAGTATCATTAACTCTATATGAAATATCAATAGCTCTTACCATAATCTTAACTTTGACCTTTTTTTTTTTTTTTTTTGCATATATGCATTTTACTGTTATACATACACATCTTACAATATGTCATACAATAACCAATTTAACCATATAGCATTTGTTCAATTATGTATACAACATGTTTAAATGTAATATTACTGTATCATTGCAATATTAACATGAATATTATATCTATGCAATATTACAATCAATATTATGTATTAATAGATTAGCATATGTCAATGATGATTGCTGTCAGAGGACCACTAGCTCGCGTGACCGAGCGATGTCAGGACTCCATATTATAATAATACAACTCATAGATAGATTGATAGATAGACAGATAGATAGAAGCACCAAGCCAGGGGATGAGATAGGAAGTGTGTCAGCAACCCTTGCAACTCTTAAGTGAAGGAATGCTGGACGTGCACCAGAAGATGTACATACACACAGACATACAGTGTTCTAGAAGCTTCACAACAGTATAACCCACGTGACACGACACCTGCTAAACGAGAATGTAGGAATCAGAGCTCAGAACGGGGCAAGCCATAGAACTGGCAGGTAGTGGAGAGATCAAATAAGAAGAGGGGTCTGACTAGACTTAGTAAAATAAGTCCCTGTGTAATACATACACTGCTCAACTTAGACTTTCTTTGAAAATAATAAATCAAGCTCAACTCCCTGTATTCATCTTTAACTCCTCCTGCTCTTCAATTACCAAAATAACTTTAACCAAAACTCAAGATTTACCTGTTACAAGACTGAAAAGTTACATATAGCCTATATAAATGGTGGCTACGAAGTTCCAACATTGGAACTGAATAATACTGTCAGGAGATGGCAAGAATCAAACTGAGGTGAAGTGGTTCAAGAACAATGTCCTCTGGCCTACTCACTTTTGAAGCTTTTTGTACTCGTCGATTATCGGCTTCGTCACATCTATGGATCCCGACACAAACCAGGTTCACGAGCCTCACTCTGTTGTGATGAAAGTTCGCATTCTCGTGAGCTCTGGGGGTTTCCTAGAGTCTAATCCCTATCAATCTATTTCTGTACTTGGCCAGTATTCTCTAGTATGTTGTTTATGCAAGCAGGTCTACATCGATGAAAAGTGGGCTAAAATCGATACGAGAAATATACACCAAATGAGTATATTCCCTACCACCTCATTCTTTTCTGTAGATATCTATAAAACAAATCGCTAAGAATGACGCGCACGGGAATCTCCTAAGCTCAAAACAGTGCGATCCAAAGAGCAAACGGACGCATGAGAGTGGTTGAGCACAAACATTACTGTCATAAGGCAAGAGGGAAAGTTCAGTGAACTACGCATGACGCATAAATGTCAGCATCATAGGTTTTTAAAATGCGGAAGGGGAATAAGGGAAAACTAAGGGGCAAAGGGGCTGTCTCAGAGGGCAGAAAAACTTAGGAAGCAGATGGAGAACTTAGGAAACAAGAGAAAACAGGGAGAGATAGGAGCTGGGTAGGGTGGAGGAGGACTGGGGAAGCTGGACGTGGAGAAAAGTGGAAGGGGTGAATGAGGCAGAGTAAGACGGAGGAGATTGGAAAAATGTGGGAGAGTAGGAGAGGTCGAGAGGAGTTAGTTGAAGCAGGGACGGAGAGAGGGCTTTGGGGGGAACACTGGAGAGGGCTGTGGGGGAAAGGGTAGAGACAATGAGGAACGGGGGGAACAGGTGGTGGGAAGGTGGTGGGGAAGGAGGAGACAGTGAGGAAAAAGGGGGAAGGCTGCGGGGAAGGGGTGGAGAGGCAGTGGGGATTGTGGGGAAGCGGTGGACAGGCTGGGAGTTGGTAGTGAGATAGCATGAGGCCAACAGAGGCGCTCCTCCCGCCAGAACGCAACTCATGGTTCCTAATTCAATATCCCCCAGAAGGACGCTCATTTACCACACCAACATCCACTATTTTTACCGTGAAAATAAAATCAGAGATCACGCCGACAGAGACAGTGGCGAGGGGGAGGACACAGTACAGGGATCGCACAAGCATATATGGTCTACGTATAAAGTAACAACGTATTCAGTACCGCAATAAGTACCAGGAATGGAGCCAATTCAAGCCACCTGGGTCACCTGAGACATCTAACTCACCATAACATCATTACCCGAGCCTCATTTTTCGTCTGGAATTCTCGGCAGTATGCACACGGACACAAAAATATGACTTTCACAACATGCAATGAAGCTAGTATTCTCGGGAGATTTGTATGTTTTTCAGCAGCTTTTTCTTAGCGTTTTATTTTATACAACTTGCTATTTTCCTGTATGTTGTTCATGTCTTTCTGATATCGAAATAGCTTCCATAGACATACCAATGAATATTAACAAGAGATATGGAGGAAAAAAAGGTAAGAAACATGTTCTAAGAGTGACCGTAGCCCACCAGAACCTGGCCCTAATTGTATCCCTATTAAGTAGGAATGCACTCCAGCATTTCTACTAGTGTGTTTCTGCACAAGACATGTTAATATCCTCTTGTACGGTAGGTTATCTACGCAATATAAGTTTATAGAAAAATATATAACAACATTAAATTTAAAGCGTATTATGCAAATTGATTAGCTAAGGAAGAGATGCCAGAAAGCCTCCTAAGAAAAAGGATGTTAGTCGCTTTTCACGTCCTCTTCCACAGTTACTGGTTTGCGTACTGCTTCTCTGATATCTCAAGTATTCTATTCACAGCTTTGTTAAATGAACAATGTCCGTGTAACTAACATTAAAGTTAATATTAACGAGGAACATGAAAACCAGTTCATTAAGGAAGGGGTGCCATAAAGCCACAAGAATACCCTAAGATTTCAGGAATACTGATACCCATTATGACACGCCCACACGCATGCACGCCTAAACTTTCCACGTCATTCACCCTCTCACTATGCAGGGTCTATCCAAAGCTGAATAAACCTATCTGGAAGGATCCAGTTAGCAATGAAAAGGGCATCACTGTACTGAAAAAGCTAAAACAATCACGTCTACAAATTTACACAGATGTGACCACAACTGCTAAGCAGACTTTACAGAAAAGTGATCATATGTTCCAGAAGTGTCTGGCTACAGAGTGGCTACAAGTTTCACACTAAAGCACAGTATACAGAATAAGAAGAACCAAACTCACCATAATGTCAGTGACCAACGCACCATGAGGCAGAGAGTGTGGTGGGCAAAATGCATGATAAATGTAAAACTAAATAACCCCGGGTGCACTACAGCTGCAACTCACGCATTAACTCCTTGGTTTTCGATCTGTCGCAATGAATTCAAAATATATTAGACAGGCATTAGGCACAAAAAAATTCCAAAAGCAATGCTCATACTTCTTAAGTTTCGCTCTAACCTGGTAAGGATCCCTTTTTCAACATAATAATGGAAACCTATATTACTACATCAAGCTACAGAATCTTTAACTTGATGGTTGTGCTTGACGTCATTCCATGACCAAAGTGTAGTACAAATAACATAGTTAGCTTCTTAAGGCAAAAATAACTTCGCACAAGCATTCATATGCTCATATATATATATATATATATATATATATATATATATATATATATATATATATATATATATATATATATATATCCACCATCCAATCCATGAGGAGCGTAGGAGCCCGGGGCTAAGCAGTTGGTCCCGACATTTAAGATGAGAGTGACCAGACTCACTCATCCCTGAGTGGCATTACATAAGCAATCAACCCCAATCATCCCTTGGATATAAATCTTCACCGGCTCAATCCGACTGGAGCGCATTAATTACCCACTAAACCACCAGGCACCAAAATTTGGTCATATGATTACCACCTAGCGTAATAAATGGTTTCCTGGTGTACAGGAAACCATTTGGCTTGTCACTCAGTGTTGAGTCACCCACAGGCAGAAGGAAGAGGAAAGAATGAGGGTAAGAAAGACAGAGGAGGGAGTGTAAAGTTACCCGTAGGCAGAAGGACAAGGAAGGAATAAAGGAAAGAAAGACAGAAGAGGATGGAAGGAAAGAAGAATGAAGGAGAGGAAAGGACAGACACCCGACAGCAGCATTACATCCAGTGAGTGGATGGTGAGCGTCCCCAGCTACCACATTTTATATATATATATATATATATATATATATATATATATATATATATATATATATATATATAATAAATATATATATATATATATATATATATATATATATATATATATGTATATCTATCTATCTATCTATCTATTGCCAGACGCCTCAATCCCGTTTGGGGTGGCCACAAACAAATCGCCTCCACGTCGCCCTGTCGCCCGCCATTTCACTGCCCTGCTCCCAACTCACCCCCCCCTCTCTCATATAC
>NC_137008.1:37530722-37555722 GCF_032717465.1 Coenobita brevimanus | reverse complement strand
CTACCTTCCTCACCCAACACTCCACTCCCTCTACACTCTCTGACAGCCTTCCCACTCTCCTGACTTCTCCAACATTTTTCACCTCCTCCTATACACTCCCTGCCATCCTCCCAGCTCATCACATCTCACCTCAACACTCCGCCTCCGTCACACACTCTCCCATTAACATTCCCTACCTCTCCACACACTATCACACTGTGACTACAGACGTCCCATTAAGTCAACGTACCTGTACCTAATGTCATGCCTTATTTACTAATTACTCATTTACTTTATTACTTTCTCTCACAGGTTATTCAAACTGCTAGCTTATAAATAAAGTATTATAGAATATCACTTTTCCATTTGTCATTCCTACGAAACTTCCACGTCAGTTTTTCCAAGCTACATCTTGGTCCTTCTCACTTTTTCCTGCCAGTTTTAACAGGACGGTTTCGATGCGGAGGGAGCCTTCTTGCTTTACTAACCATATCCTCCAGCATGTAGATTTTGTAGTCATAGTCTACTCTGTAACAGGCAGCCTCGAAAGGACCATGAGGTCTGTTGCTATTTGCTTTCCTTTGTATTCCTTTGCAATCCTTTGTATACGTTCCTCACACTCCCTACCTCCTACACACACTTAACCTTCCCCCACACTGCGTGACAACTTCCCCATAACACCAACTTTTCTCACACACTCAACCTCCCTTCCACACTCCTCATAGCCCACGCACACGCTCCATCTTCCCCTATTCTCCTCTGACAGTTTCCCCCAACACACCCTACCTTTCTTCTACACTCCCTACCTCCCTCACACACTCCATCTCCCTTCTACACTCCTGCCTCCCTCACACACCCTCATACACTCCACCTCTCTTCCACACTCTCTGCCTCTCTCTCAGATTCCACCTCCCCTGCAAACTACCTACCGTACATCTTAAACGCATTCCACATGACTTTCACATTGCCTACCTCTCTCACACACTCCACCCTCCTCCATAGTCCTTGCCTTCGTCTCACATACTGCCACTTGCACATATTGTTTCCACCCTCCTTGCTTCCCTCACACTCTAAAAGCGGCACACACACACACACACACACACACACACACACCACTCGCTGGCTCAGTGGTAACGCTCTAGCTTACATCTGTTAAGACGGGGGTTCGCGTCTTGCTCAGGATGTGAAAAGTTTCATTGACGACGCAGGTGGTTTCTGTCCCCCTTGAGCAAGGGGACGGGTGTGTGCGAGTGTGAAGGTCAAGGCCCTGGCACTTAGAACGGACTATAAATATGAGGCCTCATTCTCTTCCGGGAGGGTAAAAGCTGACGATCACTACCATCAGGTAATCCTGACCTACCCTGTGAGTTACACACACTCACATACACACACGAACGAACGAACGCAAGAACGTGCGGGTGCGCGCACGCGCACGCACACACACACACACACACACACACACACACACACACACACACACACAATGAACGAACGAACGCATGAACGCTCGCGCGCGTGCGGACACACACACACACACACACACACACACACACACACACACACACACACACACACACACGTCTTCCTTCACACAGTCTATCCTGCCAGTCTCCCCACACTCAAAAACCGTTACACACATTCTACCCTCCCCCCATACTCCCTACCTCCCCACTGTACTTCCCCGCCTTCCCCATCACTCCCTGCCGGCCTACCCACATTCCCCACCCCCTCAGCACACTATCTTTCTTCCTTACCCACCTTACCAGCCTCCCAACACTATCCAACTCCCCATCACTCCCTGTCAGCCTCCTTACTCTATTTACCTCCCCGACACACCTCACTCTCCCCCTTTCCAGCACGCTGCCTACTTCCTTACCAACCCTACCAGCCCCTTACCACTCCCCACCTCCCCAACACCTCCCAACCCCCTCTCCAACCACTCCCTGCCAGCCTCCCTCATAACCGAGTAATTTGCTTAATGCCTTTTATAATCGGACGGTAATTTTCTTGAGTATGTTTTTAGGTGGTGTCCGCGGCCCCACTGTATAATGGGTGGGCCAGGGCGCTCGGGAACCCCTCATTGGCTCACTGGGGTAAATGTGTAGCCTGTGTAAACTCCCCTGCCCGCTCAATTATCTGGGGGTCTTGCTGGGGGTGTGGCGGGTAAGGTAGGTGGATGGGTATACTAACAAGTTGGGTGAACTGAGAAAGGGGGTATGGAGGATGTGTGAGAGATGAACAATATGGCTGATGGAGAATGGATGGTGTACTTACTGAGGCGGGGTATACTGACACGAATAATAAGGAGACGCGATAGGGAATGATGCATGTCGTTGGATGGGGAGTACATACAGGGGTTGGATGGGTGGGAAAAAATGGTATGGATGACGGAACGGTGACGGGGAAAGGCGGCATGAAACAAGACTATACTAACAACGAGAAAGGCAGGTGTCCAGAGAAAGAGGTAAGGTGGATAGGGGAAGGATATATGAAGGAATGATGGGATTGAGAGGGGACACCTGGACGGGTATACTAACAAGGAAGGAAGGAACTGAACAAACATGAAGGATAGATGGAGGATGAACGGTGTGGATGAAGAAAGGGGGGACGTGGGAAGGGAAAAGTGAAGTAAAGAGTTGACATGATGGTAAGAAATGTTGAAAGGCGTGCAAAAGATACAGCACCTGTAGAAAGGAGAAGCAAATGGGGAAACAGGCTGAGAAGGATGATGGATGGATGCGTGCATGGGAAGGGGGAATAAACTGATGGCAATGAAGGGAGGAGACTGGAGAAAATCGTAGGGAGGCTGGAAGTATGTGTGATGGCGTAAAAAAGTGAATGATGAGGTAGACTAAATAAGAATGTAAAGAAGAGAGTAAAGAAGAGGAGAGGAGTGGCATAAGAAAGGTACCAAGGATGGCTAAATGTGGTGAGGTGAAGGACTACAGTGGAATGAGTGCATGGTGAAGACGGAAGAAATGTGTGTGTGTGTGTGTGTGTGTGTGTGTGTGTGTGTGAGAGAGAGAGAGAGAGAGAGAGAGAGGTGGGAGGGGAAGCGCCACTGAACAGCAAGATTAAGACAGGAAGAAGAGGAAGACAGAGGGAAAAATAAAAAGAGACGGCAGAATAAGAAGACAGGAAGACCAAGACAGGAGGCAATGGGAAGAAAAAACTGACGGGGGGGGGGGGACGAATGGAGGAGGAACGGAGACAACAAAAAAAGTGGTGAAAGAAGAAAATAGGCGGAAGAAAAAGAAGACAGGAGGAATAAAAAGAAGACAGGAGGAATAAAAAGAAGAAGAAGACGAAGAAGAAGACAGAAGGACTAAAAAGAAGAGGAAGAAGACAAGAGGAATAAAAAGGTAAAGACAGAAGGAATAAAAAGGTGAAGACAGGAGGAATAAAAAGGAGAGGAAGAAGACAAGGGGAATAAAAAGAACAGGAAGAAGACAGGAGGAGTAAAAAGAAGAAGAAGAAAAGAGGAATTAAAAGAAGAGGAAGAAGACAGGAGGAATAAAAAGAAGAGGAAGAAGACAGGAGGAATAAAAAGAAGAGGACAGAAGGAAGAAAAAGAAGAAGACGGAAGGAGCAAGAAAAGATGAAGAAGAAGACAGGAGGAAGAAAAAGAAGACAGGAGGAAGAAAAAGAAAAGGAAGAAGACAGGAGGAAAAAAAGAAGACAGGAGGAATAAAAAGTAGATAGAGGATTAAAAAGAAGAAGAAGACAGGAGGGATAAAAAGAAGACAGGAGGAATAAAAAGAAGACAGGAGGAATAAAAAGAAGACAGGAGGAATAAAAAGAAGAAGAAGACAGAAGGAAGACCGAGATGACAGGAGGAAAACAAAGACGAGGAGGAGAAGTAGGAACGAAAAGAGAAGAGGTAAAAAAGCAAGAAAAAGACGAGAAAAAGACGAGAGAGAGAGAGAGAGAGAGAGAGAGCGCAGCCTGAAAAACCTGGAGAAGTGACCACATCTAAAAACGAACAGAAATACAAAGGAAGCAGCTGCATGAGAGGAATTCAGACTACTGACTCACATACCAATCAACACGAATACAAAAAATTAACAAGAGAGCGAAAGTGGATTAAGACGCTTTAGCCGGATGGTCTATGGGGGGGGGGTTTAAACATGAGGCAAGGTTGGGGTTTCTAGTTCAAGCAATGCCATTCACAGGCAAGCGACTGGTCACTCTTGCCTTAAAAGTCAGGACCAAGAACCTAGAACCGGGTCCCTACGCACTTAATGGATCAATGAGAGATTGGATGATGGATGGATAGATGGATGGATAATCAATACACACACACACACACACACACACACACACACACACACACACACACACACACACACAATGCCCCAAAAGGAGAATGCAACAGTAGCCAACAGCTTTACTACCTGTAAGTTTTCATGACACGAGTCAGTAAAAACGAACCAAAATATAAACCCAAAAAAAGACAGTATAATTAGCGGTCAATCACTGCAGCCAACAAAAAACATCTCAAAACTCTTCAAACAGGACGGTGGTCCCTTAAGACAGAAAATAATGCAATCGTACTCACAGCCACCCCAAAAAACCGCCGAGATATGAGGAAACAACTTCTATAAAAGGTAATATAATCACAACAAATAACATTATACTCAGTGATCAAACATACCAACAAGCAAATATTATCCAAAAATCAGGACGACAACTTACAAAAGATAATAATATAACCTTGAACTGAACTACCTAAAAGTTGGCAATATATGAGGCAAATACATGTTGGCACGATCATTATATATATATATATATATATATATATATATATATATATATATATATATATATATATATATATATGTGTGTGTAATTAGTGATAAAAAGAATTCGAGACGAGGAAAAACGCCTGAAAATTTCCCAGGCAGGAGGACGCAACGATAGGAGCGGAAATAATATAACCTTCAGCAAAGCCACTCAAAAAACTGCTAAGGCATGAGACAGCAACAGCAACGAGACCAAGTACTGCATAATCACATCAAAGGACAGCACAATTAGTAATTAAACATACCACTGAACAGCTAGAATGAAAGGCGCTTGCAAAAAAAAATAATAATAATCTCGAACAGAACCAACCCAAAAACTTCTAAGACATGAGGCAGCAATGCAAGAATACAAATGGATACTTTAACCCCTTCTGTACGAAGACGTCTTTTTCTCTTAATTATCTCTCTTTCCAGACGATGTTATTTAGCTCAAGAGCCTTTTCGAACTTGAATTAACCTCTTCACGATTAGGTAAGGTGAATAAAATCGCCTAGAAGAAGCAAGAATGTAATATAAATGACGTCCTCAGGCAGAAGAAATTAACATTTGTCGTGCTGAACCAACCTCATCATCAAGTTATGTGATAGGAGAAGAGGCAAATCCAATTTTCATCATCACAAAATAAGAGGGGGAGGAAAGTGGGAGAGAGAGGACGTCGTATCACTGGAAGTGGGATCCTACCTGGGCAGGAAACGAAATGCCTGAGGATCCTTTTGTCATGGACACCCCTCACAAGATTTGGTGTTGGACAATATATAAACAGACAAAAAAAAACTGATATATAACCAGAACAGCAGAGCTGTTTGCTGCCTGACCCTTGAGGGTACTTGTGCTGAAAAGAAATAAAAAGGGCGGAAGGTGACCCTATAAAGACAATTCTATGAATCGGAATTCACACTCAAAAAGATCTCACGATCTTCATCAAAATTACAAACTTAAACTTTTTTTTTTTTTTTTTTTTCATGTGAATGACCCTTGCCTAGCCAAGCACACAGAGGGAGCTCGGGACTCCAGTGTGGTCCAGTTCTCTCTTAGTCACAACGAATGACTCTCCTGAGTACAACGAGTGACCCTTTCCTGGTTACAATAAGTGACTTTCCTACTTCCAACGAGTGATTCTCCTGGCTACCACAAGCGACTCTCATAGCTACGAAGAGTGACTCAGAGACTAATGTGATAGTGGGTCGGCCCCTGCCGTTAGCAGGATCCGGCAGAAAGACGTACTGTATAGAGAAATATTCATTACCTTGTCAGAGATCAGCACAGTTATTAACATACTCTTCAAAAGTTAAAAACGTGTGGAGGAGTCAGCACAGACAAAATTTAAAAATTCAAATACGACGGTGTATTTTCTTATTTTTTTCCTGCTACCGCCGGACGATATTACTCTGCCTAGAAGAACCCCCCCACTCTAAACGGGATAATGGTCCTTACCGCCCAGTTCTTTTAGGGACATCAGCACGGAACGGTTATGGTTGGTAAGAATCACAGTAACAGGCTGAGGAAAATGAGGAAAATGGATGGAAATGAGCCAGTGGAGTGAGGAAGTGAGGTGAAGCAGAAAAGTATGACAGAGAGATGAGGTGAGGCTGTGGAGTGAAGCGGGGTGAGGCACTGGGATAAGGTAGTGAGGCAAGGTAGTGTGGTAGGGCAGTGGGGTAAAGTAGTGAGAAAAACAAGTCATCCCTCACTCTACGAACAGCCAAGCTCTCAACTCACTCCAATACCCGCTTATAACAGTGTCACGATGTAAAAGTGATGCTAGGGGCAATACGGTAAGGTACTGAATGTATATTGTAAGATCAGGCAGTACGATAATAAAGTACCAACAACACGAACAGCACGCCATCCCCCATCAAAAAACATTCAAACTCTAAACGCACTCCGAACAATCCAGCATAAAGAGCAGCGCACTGTAAGAGAGGCAGTAGGAGCATTGAGGTAAGGTACTCAAGATCAAACAGTAAGCCGAGGTATTAAGATGAAACAAGACCAGAAACACAAACACTGCAAGTCACCGTTCATCAATGAACAGACAGACTCTAAATCCACCTGTAACAACCCAGCAGAGGTAACAGGTGTAGGCTAATACAGGTGCCAGGGGTGGTAAGGTAAGGCAGAGACGGGTATACAGTGTGATGGGACAAAACCAGAAACACAAACAACACAAGCCATCATTTCATTAAACAAGAGTCAAGCCCTAACCTTACCCCCAGCATCCCGGCATAAGAGTGACGCGGTGTAGGAGAGGCGCTAGGGGTCCCGAGATAAACTAGTCGTAAAATAAGAGAACCACGCACGCAAACCTCATACAATTATACACCTATCGTTCTGAGGGCCTATCCAGAAGAAGACACGTAGTATTAACCGACTGGATGGCCCTGATGATACAGATTGAGATGAAAACATTACCTTAACCACAGAGCCAGACATCCTGGTGGGCCTTCATTAGCATAAGTATCCGCTATGGCCGCTAACACCTCCCTCCCTCCGCTCACGAGAAAGAACTAGTACAAATAGCCCTCATCACACGCTCTTAACTCGGTTCGGATGGCCTGTACAAATTTTAAGAAGGGTTTTGTTCTATCGCAGAGCAAGTTATGGGAGGTGTGGCAAACTGGTAATCCCGATGTATCAAGAGGAGATGTCGATGGGTTTAAAGTTATGTTGTAACTAGTTTCAAAATACCCTTCCTGTTGTTAATACACCGGTCTTATGATATTCCCAAATTTAAAGCAAGCAGGTGGGCAAACAAGGTGGGTGCTTTGATTCGAGCACAGCTTTGTCTGTTGGCATAAAAGGACAGCACTGAACTCGCTCTTACTCCAGGATCCCATATCACCGCAGTGCAGCACCTTTAAAAAAAAAGATGGTCTGCTACAGCCGTAACCAATTCCCTTCCTCTGTTCGCGAGAAAATCGCAGTACAAACCTTGTAGATCTAGATATCAAATAGCCAACATCGCACGGGTAGTCTTGCCTTGGATGATCTTTACAATTTGGATGAGGATATTCTTTTAAGCCAGAAAGAAAAAAAATCCTATCAAGATCACTCGCAAGGTGAATACAATCGTATGGCGAAAAAAGCAATGAGATATCTAAGACTTTCTAGTACTAAAGTGGTATCTTGACAACTGGGCTTGTTTCTAACCTCTTCTATACCTGTGGTCTCCACTGAACTTAAAGAAAAAAATGCGAGGAAATAGCAATAATGAAATAAGAAAGACGTCATCGTACTAAAGTGGTTAGGGAGGATTATTCTTCGCGTCAATTAGTCCTGGAGAACAGCAAAGACGCCTTCCTGATGCAGGGTTTATCTTGAGGCTCCTGTCTATTAAACCAGGGTTGCAACTGTGCCTCTCTTCTCTCCACCATTTCTCCACCCACACCATCCTCTCTCTCTCTCTCTCTCTCTCTCTCTCTCTCTCTCTCTCTCTCTCTCTCTCTCTCTCTCTCTCTCTCTCTCTCTCTCTCTCTCTCTCTCATTCTGCTACTCTTCACACCATAATTCTACATCCACTAGCCTACTATCTCACAACACGCTACACTCATTCTTCTACACCCTTCTCTCTCTATATCAACTCCTTCAACGCTATACCATGTCACTGTGGGGACTGTTTCTTCACTACACTCTCCCCCTCTCCCAACAAACTGCATTTCTACACTTAACATTCACTCCTCTACAACCTCACTACCAGCCCTCTCTACATAAGGTCCTACACGCGTACCGTGAATGTTCTTTCCTTTCCACTGGACCCTCCATCTTATACGCACACACACACACACACACACACACACACACACACACACACACACACACACACACACACACACACACACACACACACACAACTTTTTAATTGCCTTTACATCCTCTAATCACTCTACATATCGTTCCTTACACCCTCCAGCCTCACCACCAACCCTCTCTACAGTACATTACACTCGACCGCTGTATGCTCTTTCCACTAACCCTTCCTTTCTCCTACACCTTATAAACTCGACCGTTGTGTGTGCGTTCTTTCCACTAACCCTTCCTTTCTCCTACAGCCTGACTTGGATTTCAACACCCTGCACTTTCTTTCTTACATCCTTTAATCTCATTTCCAAACCACCCGACACTACACGATGTCACTGTGTGTGTTCTCGCTTCACCTCTCTTTCTTACTATCTCTACACATGCTTAAACTCTCTCGGCACTCCTTCCTACACCCTCCATCCTCACTATCAACACTCTCCAGCACTCTTTAAATTATTTTCATTTCCTCTTTATTCCCCTCAAATGCTAAATCATTATCCCTTAGAGCAACTGTTACCATATTAATTTTCATAACCATCTCATTCACACACACTCCTCACTACCTCTTCGATACTCCACATTCTCCACTCCTTAGTGCACGTCCACACGTGTGCTCGAACGAGTGCTAGCAACATGTAAGCAACACAGCAACGAACATGCCGCAAACATACTTGTAACAGCAGCGTCCAAATCATGTTGGCAACATCATGATGAAGTCTCAGCTGCCTGGTATGAACACGACCCATCGCCTCTGCTGCCAGTGTTCGACGCTGCACTGAAGCATGTTTGCATACATCAGTCCAAATACTGCCGCAAACATGTTCCCGAACATGTTGCCTGCCGTGTTGCCAACATATGTTCGAGAGCACGTGTGGACGTGCCCTTATACATCTTCCTTCACACATCCACGTCCTCCTCTGCATACTCCCCATCATCTCACTTTCTATTCTGTCTTTCACATACCCTACTCTCTAACCCACCCAACATCCTCATATGTCCACTGCACACCCTCTATCACTCTACATTCATTCTCTTTCGCATACTCCAAACTCTTCCGCCTCTTGGGGAGGCGGTGGCTCAATCGATAGAGAAGTGGCCTGCAGTCCTGGCGGACCCAGGTTCAAATCCCCGCTGGAGCAGGGAACAGTTTAAGGATTTGAACTTCATAATATCATATTTTACTGATCTACCAGAAGACCCGCCGACATGTCGTGAAAACACCCCGCTAATACCAATTAACCAGTCCTGTATGAGACAGCCCTAGCATGTATTCAATATGGACGGTGGGTGTTAGCGCCGAAGTGGTGACATGTAGAGGTGTATGGTATGTAGGAGGACTACAGGGCCTTGGAAGCAGGCTGTGAAGCCTATGCCCAGAGTCGGACACACACACACACACACACACACACACACACACACACACACACACACACACACACACACACACACATAAAACCCTCTTCTGCACACTCCACTCCCTCTCTTACTTGACAGTCGACAACCACTTTTCTCCTGCATATTCCATTCTCCCTCCACCATACTCCACACTCTTACTCAAAATCCACTCTCTTCCATACACCTGTAACTCTTTCTCCAATTCCACAACGTTCTTTCTCTACTCTGTATCAGTTTCTTCCCTCATACTCAAAATATCCCCCTTCCCTCACTTACACACCTGTCCTCCACCTACTCTCCCTCACCTGTTCTCCTCCACCATCGATTTTGCTCCCCCACCTGATCTCTTCACTCACATGTTCTCCTCTCCCACCTGTTCTCCTTTCCCAAGTCTTGTCCTCACTCACCTGTCCTCGTCCACCTGTTCTCCTCGTCCACCTGTTCTCCTCACCCATCTGTTCTCCTCACTCACCTGTTCTCCTCACCCACCTCTTTTCTCCCACATCTCCTTTCCACCATTTCTCCTACACCACCACTTCTCCCTCGCATGTTCTCTTCACCCACCTGTTCTCCCTAACCTGTTCTCCTTTCTCACCTGTTCTCCTTTCGCCTGTTTTCTCTCACATGCTTTCTCTCACCTGTTCTCCTCCCTCACATGTTCATCTCCTATTCTCCTCTCTCACTTTGTCTCTTTTATCTGTTCTCCCCACCTGTACTCCTCTCCTGTCTGTTCTCCCCACCCATTTCCCATCTGTTATTCTCCCTGCTTCTTCCTCCCTCACCTGTTATGCTCTCCCTCCTCCTCCTCCCTCACCTGTTCTTCTCCATCCGTTCTCCTCCCACACCTGTTCACCTGATCTGGAAGTCACCTGAACACCCAGCAAACGAACAGCATGACGCAGCAGGGAGGACGCGGCGAAGACTCAATTACCTGAAACAAGAAGCGACAAAAGTTACATCACTCCAAGGTTAAAATCTCCTTGTAAGCAATAAGGTCACGGCAGATGGCAGCTTAAAAAACACTTTGCGGCTGTGGAAAGTGAGACAGAGTATAAGACTAGAGAGACGGAGAATTAGGAGACTTGAGGGAGAACATAAGACTCGAATCCCAGCGGCCTCATCGTCTGAACCCAGGCCAATACAAAAGCCTGGGGAAGCAATTACCTCTCCCCCATCTCCAATGACCCTGATTTTGGTGTTTTCTGAAAATTTACTGACGAGACCTGACCACCGAATATACTGTAATATATATTTTAGGGTCTGGACGGCCGATCGTACTCAGCGATACATTTACTGCATACAAATAACTTCACCTTGGTCTGATCAACTTTTACTGCTATTAATTGTAGGAGGTTGTCAAATTTTCCACGCTTAAATCGACGTGGCTATGATAATTACTATAAGGCTGGTCCTCTTCCTAATATCGCCCCTGATGATACTATGCAACTAAACTCTCCTATAATGACTACCGGAGGGCTGTAACTCTCCTAATCTCACCCCGCCGATCCTATGCAACTAACCTTTCCATTGAGGGACCAGGCTAAATGTCATCAAGGAGAATTATGGAGTATAAGAGCAGGGTATCAGTGGCTGGCAGCTGTAGCACCCTGGCCAATCTCCCTAGTTGTTCACAATTCAGAGGACGAATTCTTAAACTTCCACTGGGTTACAATGTGCATATGACTGCCTGTTTATACTTTTATCTTTACTCATATAGCTACCAAACATTTCACCACCAAACTGGAGCCAATACTACAGTGAAGAGTAAGACAAGTGATTCCTGATAATTATTACGAGTATATATGGCGACTTGTTTATTTTGAAAACTGCTTAAGATTCTTTATGAATACTGCTCGACACTTTTTATCTAGATTATACTACCACTTTTTCTATAATTAATATGTTTCGTAACTTACTCTTTGTGATGCATGGGGCTGTGTGTGCCTTTATTTCCTCTGCTGGCCTACTTTATACTCGTAGGCTGCTCTCTCGTCTTCTCTCCCACGTGCTGACGCTGCCTTCGATGTCCTGGGACTGCTGGGGCCATGTAGGTTTGGGAGCTCTTTTCACGTTTCTTAGTCACCATCTTCTGCACATGGCACATTAATACTCCCTAGCACTTTTATGGAAATTGTGTCCATATTTAAAGACACAAATAACATACAAGATATTAAGATATAATATGAAAAAATAATCAATACGAAAAAGAAGGTAGTTAGCTCATTGAAACCACCAAAATACTGTTCCTCGTGTCTGTAGCCCTTTGTGATAAACGGACGTATATTAAAACTAACAGGGTCTTCAACTCTGCTCCTCTCTGGCCTTTCTCTCCACTACATGTATGTTCCACTTCTGTACTGACAACGACTCCAGCAAGTAAGATTAATATCGATAATTCGTCAACCAAGCTTGTGTGTGCATAACACCACGCACCTCACCACAAACTCCACAGAACACCAAAACACATCACCACACCACAACACATCGCGACATCACCACACCACAACACATCACATCACCACACCACAACAAATCGCGACATCACCACACCACAACACGTCACATCACCACACCACAACACATCACACCACCAAACCACAACACATCACGACATCACCACACCACAACGCATCACCACACCACAACACATCACAGCATTACCACACCACAACACATCACATCACGACATCACCACAACAGAACACATCGCGACATCACCACATCACAACACATCACGACATCCCCACATCACAACACATCACAATATCACAACACACACATCACATCACCACAACACAACATCACATCACACCACAACACATCACAATATCACAACACAATATGTCACATCACCACAACACATCACGACATCACCACAACACATCACAATATCACAACACAATATATCACATCACCACAACACATCACGACATCACCAGAACACAACATATCACGAGATCGCCACACAACAATATATATCATCACCACACCACAATACACACGACATCACTACACCACAACACATCTCAACATCACCACAACTCCACACGACACCACACCGCAACACACCACCAAACCACCACAACACTTCAGTACACACCACCACTACGGATCATATTCCCGTCAGCTTCGGAGGCTCACTATTACCGCTTAATTACACCAGTATTTCTCTATCCGGGATGCTGATATTATCTTCTGTATTATATATTATGCAACCATGTCGATATCCGCCACAGAAACAACCTCGAAATAAATAAATAAATAAGTGTGAGATGCATAACAAATCGTCAAAGTTAGGATGCTGGAATATCTACTATGCAAACAAGAATACTAATCCCGCACAGTATACAGCACTAGATCACCATCAGCTCCACGACAACCACCACACAACACCACAACACACAACACGTCACCATCACCACAATATACCACACTACACTATCACCACAACACACCATACTACACCATCATCACAACACATCACACTACATCATCACCACAACAAACAACACTACACTATCACCACAACACACCACAGTACACCATCACAACACACCATACTACACCATCACTACAACACACCACACTACATCATCACCACAACACACCACACTATACCATCACCACACTACAGTTCACCATCACCACAACACACCACACTACACCATCACCACAACACACAACACTCCACCATCACCACAACACACCACACTACACCATCACCACAACACACCACACTACACAATCACCACAACACATCACAATACACCATCACCACAACAAACAACACTACACTATCACCACAACACGCAACACTACACCATCACCACAACATACAACACTACACCATCACCACACCACACCACACCATCATCACAACACATCACACCTCACCATCATCACAAGACACCACACTACACCATCACCACAACACACCACACCACACCATCACGATAACACAACACACCACACCGCACCATCACCAGAACACACCACACCATCATCACAATACACCACACCATCATCACAAAACACCACACCACACCATCACCACAAAACACCACACTACACCATCATAACACACAACACTACACCATCACCACAACACACACTACACCATCACCACAACACACACTACACCATCACCATAACACATCACACTACACCATCATCACAACACACCACATTACAGTACACCATCACCACAACACACCAAACTACACCATCACCACAACAAACCACACTACACTATCACCACAACACACCACACTACACTATCACCACAACACACAACACTACACCATCACCACAACACACCACACAACACCATCACCACAACACACCACACAACACCATCACCACAACACACCACACAACACCATCACTACAACACACAACACTACACATCACCACAACACACCACACAACACCATCACTACAACACACAACACTACACATCACCACAACACAAAACACTACACCATCACCACAACACACCACATTACACCATCACCACAACACACCACACTACACCATCACAACACACCACACTACACCATCACCACAACATACCACACTACACCATCACCACAATACACCACACTACACCATCACCACAACATATCACACTACACCATCACCACGACACACCATCTCCACAACACACAACACTACATCATCACCACAACACACCACACTATACCATCACAACACACCACACTACATCATCACCACACACAACATTACACCATCACCACAACACACCACACTACACCATCACAACACACCACACTACACCATCGCCACATCACACCACACTACACCATCGCCAAATCACACCGCACTACAACATCACCTCAACACATCACACTACATCATCACCACAACACACCACACTATACCATCACCACAACACACCACACTACACCATCTTCACAATACACCACACTACACTATCACAACACACCACACTACACCATCACCACAACACACCACACTATACCATCACCACAACACACCACACTACACCATCACCAAAACACACCACACTACACCATCGCCACAAAACACCACACTACACCATCACCACAACACACCACACTACACCATCGCCACAACACACCACACTACACCATCACCACAACACATCACACTACACCATCACCACAACACACCATACTATATCATCACCACAACACACCACTCTACACCATCACCAAAACACATCACACTACACCATCACCACAACACATCACACTACACCATCACCACAACACACCACACTACACCATCACCACAACACACCATACTATATCATCACCACAACACACCACTCTATACCATCACCAAAACACACCATTACCACACTACACCATCACCACAATGCACCACACTACACCATCACCACAATACACCACAATACACCATCACCACAACACACCACACTACACCATCACCACAACACACCACACTACACCATCATCACAACACACCATACTACACCATCACCACAACACACCACACTACACCATCACCACAACACACCACACTACACCATCACGACACACAACACTACACCATCACCACAACACACCACACTACGCCATCACCACAACACACCACACCACACAATCACCACAACACACCACACTACACCATCACCACAACACACCACACCATACCATCACCACAACACACCACACTACACCATCACCACAACACACCACACTACACCATCACCACAACACACCACACTACATCATCACCACAACACACCACACCATACCATCACCACAACACACCACACCATACCATCACCACAACACACCACACTACACCATCACCACAACACACCACACTACACTATCACCACAACACACCACACTTCACCATCACCACAACACACCACACTACACCATCACCACAACACACCACACTACACCATCACCACAACACACCACACCACACCATCACAACACACCACATTACACCATCACACAACACAACACCACAACTACAACAGTCGCCCATGCACTACCACCGCAAAATTCGTCACCAACACACCCCACCACAACTTCCCACGCCCACATATTACCACAGCATTCCACCTCACCAACACACCCCATTAATCCACCTAACCACACCTCTCCACATCTATACACCGCCACCAAAACAACGACACCCCAACACCCAACTTTCCTCTTTCTCGTAAACTGAGAACCCCAAACTGTAAGCGCTAGCAAGATCGACTATGAAAAAAAGATGAAGGTTGGATCAAGAGCTCGCATCCATTACGTCCATACAAAGAGCGGCCGGTCCATTAAATTTACATACATCACTAATGGCTGGATATTAAACTCAGGGCAGAGGACAGATCACCTCACATCGATGGATACCTCGCGTGGGCCACTTTTCAATAAACGCACGCAACGGGGTCTTGTACCGGCTATCTGTGGGAGGCATCATCGGGCGGGCAGGTGGGGGAGGATCGGAGATACAGTGGGAGGGAAGGTGGGAGGAGGCGAGGAAAGAGAGATGAGAAGGAAAGAGGAAGGGTGAGGGAGGAAAGGAGAGAGGTGGGACGAGAAAAGAAGGGGAGGAGAAGAGAGGAGCGTAAAGGAGAGCAGAGCAGAGCAGGGAAGAAAAGAGAGGAGAAAGGAGAGAAAAAGAAATGAGAGAAGAGATGTCAGAAGAGAAGGGGAGGGGAGGGGAGGGGAGGGGAGGGGACGGGACGGGAAGGGAGGAGAAGGGGAGGGAAGGGACAGGAAGGGATGGGAAGAGAAGCAAGGAAAGGAAAGGAGACGAAGAAAAGGAGAGGAGAGAAGAGGAGAGGAATTAAGAGAAGAGACAGCATGAAGTGGCAGAGTTGGGGATATACTGGGAGAGAAGAAGAGGAGTGAAAAAAGAGAGAGGAAAAATAAGAAAAAAAAAAAGAAATTAGAGAAGATGGGACGGGGATACAAAAGACGACGAAGAGAGAAGAAATGAGAAGAATCGAAACAATTTAGAGAGGAAGGGAAGTACCAAGACAAAGAGCAAGAGAGCTATGATGAGGAAACTGCATAAAATAAAGAGATGAGGAGGGACAAAGCGATTATGAGAGTGGCGAAAGAGGCTGGAAGGAGGAAAGGCAGGCCAAGAACGAACTGGAAGACAAAGGTAGGAGACTATGTGAGGAAAGGGGGGTCGTTACTGAGCAAGGAGAATGCTTGGAAACTGTAGTGTCAGGTGAGTGATCAGAAGGCAAACATACAGACAGAAAAACAAAACTAAGAAATAGTAAGAACAACAGCCAATTAAAACTCTTGTGGTGCTGAAGAAAAACAAACTCACATCAGTAATTACGAAATCTGTGGACAGCATAATTATAACCATCAACAATTAATGTTTGCAAGAACGAAGGGAACAAGAGAATTATACAACTTGAACAACAGTTGGGTGGCTGTAGTTACTTACTAGGTAACGGGGCAATTAGCAGAGCACCAAAACTGTGTTATCTGAGAAATTATTAAGCTACAGCAGACCTGCCCTAATCGTTGGAAAGCTTACAGAAAAGTAACGGATGTCATTTAAGTGATTTCTCAAAATTCGCCACCATATTGCTAGAAAAAAAAAAAAAAAACGCTGAACTGAGCACCCAAACCTGGTTATCACGGGTATTATTAAAACTAAAGTGTACTGTGCACATAACTGGAAAGCCAATACAGAAACTAGTTGATTCACCTGTACCTGTTCCACGCTTTCAAGTGTAGCTGCCTATAACTTAATTCTCTCTCTCTCTCTCTCTCTCTCTCTCTCTCTCTCTCTCTCTCTCACACACACACACATATAACATATATATATATATATATATATATATATATATATATATATATATATATATATATATATATATACTTGGTATGGACAGTGAGTACAAGAGCCGAAGTGACGACATGTACTGTAGGTGTATGGCAAGTAAAAGGACTGCTTGGCCACCAGGAACGGGATGTCAAGTCTATGTCGAATGTTGGGGAAAAAAAAATCCACTTTATCCTTACACCTCATTCTAATCCATTAACCTCATACACTCCCTCACTCTATCCTTACATCTCGCACTTGTTCTCCCTCTCCTTATTCTCCCCCAAAACCTACTCTAATAAACTCTGTCCTCCCACCCCGTCCTCTTATTACTGTTTACCTGTAGTGAGAGTGAGGAGACGAGGGCCGGGAACGAGGTCAGGGAGGTGATTAAGAGTGGACACCGCCTTAAAAGTGAGACGCGGTGCCGTGATCGCCGGACAGGTAAGCCACTAATTAGGAGGTAATTAGTGTGCAGGTAAGTCCCGGGGCTTCAAATGAGTACAGGTGTGTCCTTCTTGGGTCACGGGGCGGGTTGCTGTGCCGGGGGGAACATGTTGACATATCGCGGTCATCTGGGGGGGAGGGGAAGATTTGACAGGGGAAGGAGAGAGCAAGAGGCTGGAGGCTGGAGGAGGGATTTTGGAGGAGGAGGGAGAGAGTATGAACCTGAAGGAGGGCAGTGGCGATAGCTGGAAGGAGAGGGGACAGAGAGGATGAGGAAAGAAGGGGAGAGGAGAGTTGGAAGGGTGATTTGGGAGGGGGAAGGAGAGAGAATGTGTTTCGAGGATGGGAGAGGGGAGAGATGGAAGGCGAAAAGACGGAGGATGTGAGGAGAGACATGGAAGGGAAAGCTGGGATGGGAATTTGCGAGGGAAGGGAGTGGGATATTATGAAACGGGAGATGGGCGTAACGAACTGGAAAAGGTGAAGAGGAGTGGGTTCTGAGGAAGGGGGCTGGGAGTATGTATGGGGCTGGATGCGATGATTTTACAAAGGAAGCGGTAAAAGATAAGGTTCGATGGATAGGGGGGTGGAAGGTTGGATATGGAGGGGTGGGGAGGTTTTGCTGAGGAGGGGTATAAGTAGGGTTAATGGGGAGTGGGGGTTTTGGATGGGGAGGAGTGAAATTGTGGATGAGGAAAGAAAGATGACATGAGAGGGAAGGTGGAAGGGAGGTGAGACGTGAAGGCATGGGATGGGCAGGTTTGACGGGGGAGGGATGAAAAATAAGGTGAAATGGGGACTGAGGTGGTAAGGGAGAGAGAGGATAAGGGTGAGGGGGAGATGCTTATTCCGTGGAAACGATAAGGACTGGAAATGAGGGAAAGGGGAAGGTGGGAGGAAAAGACTGGCTTTAAGGGGAAGAGGAAGGTGTTAGGGACGACATGGGTTCAAGGGGAACGACTAGTTTTGCAGGGAAGAGGCAGATAGACGGAAGTTAAGAATGGTCTGAAGACAAAACTTTGCATACAGATTTCAGCACTGTCTATGATCTGAACCTTCAATTTACGCTTTTCACTTACATAAAACATGTTCTCTACGCTACATGGTATGCCGGTTCTTAACAAGAAGTGACTATCTTCATAGACCTGCGGCAAAACAATTACAGCAAATTAAAGGTTTATCCCTTTAAAACTCACAGAATATGTGGAATTGTTTTATCAAATGCCTCCTTATGGCCAAAACTGATAATTGCTAAATAATCAGTTGATGCAACACTTGACATGTCAAATCAACTCAAAATTTCAAGCCAAGCAACTTTGTATTTCATAAGAAAGTGGCTAAATGCCTCCTTAGAGCAGAAATTGAAAGTCGCCTAACGGTGAGCTGATACAACAGCTGGCGCAACAGCTGACATGTTAAATTAACTCAAAATTTCCAGCTGAGCCACTTTGTATCTTTTAAGAAAATCGTTCAGAACTCTCCAAGAACAGATATTCGAACTTTCCCTCAAGGAGGGAGAAAAAAATAAAAATCCCCGAGGTGTACCACTTAGACTTGTCGGCTTCGCCGCAGGTAAAAGCCGAATCATCATTGCTGCCTTACGTTAAAATGCTTCATATATATATATATAGATAGATAGATAGATAGATACACACACACACACTCGTACTTTACATCGACAGAAGTCTCACAATTCTCTTATTTACAACGAGAATTGTATTATATTTTATAAAGCCAACAGCTTTGTTTATTTTATTTGCTACACTTGCCCACTACCCTGATGACGAACGATAAGATGTAGTTTTTATCCCCAAATCCTTAATTTCAGATCTTCAAAAAATATATGCACATACACCTAATATACTGTAAAATCTGGCACTTGCCGAGATTCAGCACCTGCAACTGTTCAACCACTCTGATATCGTGTTGAGGTTATTTGTTCTAATAATCTCGTCATCCTACAGTATATGTGTTACTTACCCATGTGTCAATGAAATGATATACAGATTATATATATATATATATATATATATATATATATATATATATATATATATATATATATATATATATATATATATATATATATATATATATATATATATATATATATATATATATATATATATATTATGCAGATGGAGGAACAGACAGGTGGTAATCGTATCTCCCGTGCCAGGTAAGTATTAGAGAGAGAGAGAGAGAGAGAGAGAGAGAGAGAGAGAGAGAGAGAGAGAGAGAGAGAGGTGGGATAGAAATAGTGATAGATGAGAAGATAATCGAGAACAATGTGAAGAAAGCAAGGATTACACACACACACACACACACACACACACACACACACACACACACACACACACACACACACACACACACAAAATGACAACCCCTCACTGGATGTAGCGACAGGTAATAGACAGACAGAGAAGAGGTTACGCTGAGGGAAGAAAGAAAATTCGCGTGAGGGAAGAAAGATAATTCGCGACCCCTTGTTGGGTGACGGATATTGATGGTCGTCCCTTCAGAATACAGATATCATGAGAACAGTAAACAACATTACAACATTACAAAACCTCTTCCTAAGTTTGAAAAATATCGTCTTTACATTATAAAACACGGTCACACGATAGCAAACAACATTACAAGACTGCAAAAACACAATCGCCATCAAACTGCGTAACATCATCACGTTACAAAACATCATCATAAATTTGCATCGTCACAGCATTGCACACCTATAATGACAACACTGCAATGGCTTGCTGAGTGCCCACACCTTTACATTAAGACCAGTCTGGAGAAGTGAGAAGATATCACGAGACTGGCCACCAATACCACCACCTACATACAGCAGTTTTTGCGCCTTGATATCTATTGAGACCTGATAATGCTCGCTGATTACCCGGTACCAGACTCTTTGTATCTTGGAGGTTGACATAAGACACTCATACAATCTCTCTAATCATTTAGTGTTAACCCCTTCACTACGACAGATCTCCACTACAATGGATAAAACTGTCTGATGGCACCTGAAGTTAAAAAAAAAAAATAAATAAATAAATAAATCGTGCACAAGAGGTTAGTGGGGACTGTTTTAATCTCCGCATTCCGGATATTTTTTTTCCTTTAGCGGTCGCAAGAATAAAATTTAAAAGGCGTCATCGAAGTGAAGATCGTAATTAGCTGGCCTAAGACAACACAGCAACACCCTGCCATTGTCAACATTCCGCCCACCTACACCAATTGACCAACTTAACACAATTAACATATTAATTTCAGATATTATATCTAAAATGGTGTTAACGAATTTCGTTCTGAGGTTCGACATCAAAGGAACACCAAAAGATCTGTCTGGTTTGTGTATCAGAGCAATATACACGTATACACATATTCTCTCTCTCTCTCTCTCTCTCTCTCTCTCTCTCTCTCTGAGCGAGACGTATTAGGTTGTTCAAACATCCCGCCATCTGTTGTCGCCCTCGACTGTCACTCACTGTGTTTGGGTGTCTCTTGTCTGCGTCTTCATCTGTGTGTGTGTGTGTGTGTGTGTGTGTGTGTGTGTGTGTGTGTGTGTGTGTGTGTGTGTGTGTGTGTGATGAGGACAGACGGTAGTGAAGTACTGTGGTGTACAATAATCATATGCTGGAATTAATACACACACACACAAAGAGTTATGGCAATATATTAGTCTTCACCTTTATACACATCTCATTACCCATTCATACTCACCTTCATCACTTCACATTTCACACCAGTCAGTCAGACAAAATGGACGATAATTTTCAGATAAACACACACACACACACACACACACACACACACACACACACACACTGCCACTTCATCGGTTGTGGTGTGGACCTTCTTACTTGGCAGAGTGTCACTTCATTCCCTCGAGACTTCAGTACCTTCAATTCGTCTCACTTATCGTCACCTCACCTTATTCAGACAGAACTTTTATGTGTACTTTCTGCCTTTGGTTCTTCTTCCTTGTATTAAAAAAAAAAAAAAAATAAATAACCCTTTTAAGCGAATGGCATCATATTCAGTTTACTATTGTTACCATCTGACGAATTCATTCATTTTGGGAATTTCTCCTAAACTGACGGCGTAAATGATGACTATATTTCACCCCTCCAGTTCGAAAAGTCTGTCCAAAGCCTAATAAAATCATATGGTGGTAGCAAGAATAGACTATGCCTGAACAGACTATGTACCGGTAGTGAAAGGCTTTCGAGGTCACTCCTGAATAATGTAGTCTGGCAGAAGAGTAACCAGATTTTTTTGAGGCTTTTAAAATGACTATACGACGAGACCATTCCTTAGCTAAATATAATCGTCTGAAAGAAACATGAAGTATACAATTTAGTATTTTGTTGGCGGCCGAGTTAACACTGACAAGCTGTGCACCTATTCTGTGACCAACGTTCTGTTCTTTGACTGGCTATCTGCATGTTTGTTCTCGGTTAATATTTGGCATCTGTTCTACGACGAAAGTTTTGTAAATCTGCTCTTTGTTCTGTACACAAACTTGAAGGATAGTGACATAATGAACACTGTCTTACCGAATCATCTGTCTCCTCTGCAGGTCTAATTACAGTTATTTAAGTATATAAGAGAAATGTAGTGTGGTAATAAGGTATATAAGTAATGCTGACAGGACTCGGATGTCAGCGGTGATGGTACAGGCGTCAGTGGTCATTATCGTTATGGCCATCATCTTGACCCAGTGTCTTACGCAGTCATATGATAGTGAGATGTACGCTACAGTGCCTACAAAGTTTTTTCTTTTTTGTCAAAATCTCGGAACAGTGGACGCTATTTACATAACACTCGTCAAGAACGTCTTATATGTGTTTGCAGATAGACTGATAAACTGACAGATAGACAGATACATAAACAAATGTATGACATTTCTATATAGTATAAAGACATGGAACCTAATATAGCATGAATGCATGGGACTACACACTCAGAAATTTTTGGCCACACACACACTGGAAAAAAAAGAAGAAAAAAAAAAGGGTCAATGTGAAGATATCGATAACACTGATGATACTTTTTGTAGGCAGTGTACAGCACTTTTACAGAACAACATTAATGTTCTTCACTACGAGGACGACAAGTATAAAGTATTTTACTCTTGCTACTGCCAGATGGTTTTAGCTTGGGTGTGCTCCCCGCTAGTGAAGGGGTTAATGAACAATATCTAACCCAATTACTGTAGTTCGAAAAGGCTCTCTTTAGCTAACTGAAATTATCTGGCTGCAGAAATAAAGGAAGAGGCCATCGTAATACAAGAGTTAATCTGCCTCATGATATACTGTATGTGAGAGAAGGGTACGTGAAGATACAGTTCCGCTTACCACCATCCTCTCCCGCCACTCTTCTAAAACCACACAAAGCTATAAGGCTGGTTTTGTCATATCTCTACGTCAGTACAAGAATGGTGTCCAGCCCGTGATTTGCGCCACTTCTGCTCGCCACTTCCGACACTTAGAATCAAGAAGCGACGATGAAAGAGACTAGAACTGAGTAGTGATGAAGAACAATAATTTTCCTCACACCCATTAAAAGGCGGCTGAGATGGTCGAGCAGGGCATCAGGGTTAGTATAAACTGAGGCCGGCACCCAATTCGCAGGATAACCAAGTCTTATTAGAAGTTTACTATTATCGGAAATCACTTTGTTTTTCGTAATGCTTTGGTTTAATAGACATTGTAATTCGGTTGTTTATAAAGTTGTATTTGTATGAAAGAAGTCATATGAATAAACAGTCTTTTATAAACAGATTAAGCTCCATCAAGTGGTCAAATACAGCACCAGTTCCATGGCCAATGAAGGTGTTCTCTCTCTCTCTCTCTCTCTCTCTCTCTCTCTCTCTCTCTCTCTCTCTCTCTCTCTCTCACACACACACACACACACACACACACACACACACACACACACAGATATTTACGTGTTCCATTATCCCAACACAGCCGCTTGTCTCGCCACACCTCTACCCGCCTCTCCCACCACTTTACGAAAACCTGAACGTCTTCCCGGGATAATGGTTAGATCGTTTAGTCCGCCTCGTTAAAAAAGCACGCTGATAATTGCAATACCATCCCGGCTTTATGATGGTGCGGGATTACGGGGTTTCATTAGTGAGTAGTGCAATTCTTAAGGTGATTAATTTCGGCTGATGAAGAGATAAGGTAAATTCGCGCGATGCTTAAAAGGCTATTTCGGTTTTACGATGTTAGGGTCTTACTGTTCATCATTAATCAGCTGCTGTCCTAGTATTCTGACTGAGCATAATTTCCGAGATTATTCTGCTGACAGACAGATAAGGTAGAATCAGTGTAATACCACGGGGCTATCCTGGTTTTATGATGTTCAGATCTTACTGTACATCGTTAATCAACGTTTCAATTCCTAGTGATAAAGAGATAAGGCAGAGTTCGTATAATATTTAAGGACTATCCTCGTTCTATGCTTACTTTTTTTTTTTTTTTCTGCATCATTAACCAGTTCATGCACTACTTTTCTTACTAAGCATAATATTCTAACTGATGCAGGTTTATTTTTTGCAGGGAAAGAGATACGGTAGAATTAGCGCAACACTAATGGGCTATTTCTGCTCTGTGATGTTTTGGTATTACTGTGCATCTTTACGAACTGCCGCATTAGTGTACAGGTTAGGCGGAGTTTTTAATCGGTTTTATGATATACCTTTGCGATCAAGAGATACGGTG
>NC_137008.1:37475722-37525722 GCF_032717465.1 Coenobita brevimanus | reverse complement strand
GTGTGTGTGTGTGTGTGTGTGTGTGTGTGTGTGTGTGTGTGTGACAGAAAGTAAGTGAGTATAGGAGTGAGACGGTATTTGTGTGCGTGTACGCTGTGTGTACAACAAACAATCCAGCGGTGCGGGTACACACAACACGTACTGGCGTGTGTGCATCTCGTAACCGTGATCGTGTTTCTGTCACTGCCTGCCCCATTCCCCAGCCCACCCTCCCCCAACCCCGGGGAGTATCATCCCTGGCAAGGAAAATGCCTACCACCGCCACTATTTTATATTTATCTGTCTGTTAATTGCCAGATGCCGCATCCTGTGAGAAGTGATATCGAGGGCAGGGCTTTGGATTTGTCTTGCAAGGGACTGTGCAGTTGGTGATGATGATGATGATGGCGAGAATGAGAATGATGATGATGGTGATGGTGGTGAGAATGACACTTTGCAATACCACAGCCCTCAGTCCACATGATGTGCTACAGAAACAGTCTAGCTAAACTGCTGAACCAAAGAATGCGTTCCCGCGCAGCTTAGGGCGTTTCAGTTCCACGTACTCTGCCAGTACCTCACTTGCGTCTGGCTGCTGGCCAAAACGGATCACCAGCCCTACAGACCAGCGTGGCGGGCTTGGCGGGTGGTGCACTTAGCACAGTAGTCTTATGACATACTGCAGCCTACCTCAGCCTCAGCTCTATATGGTCTAGCCAAGCTACTGATCTACATGAAAGACCAATCACACAGTCCAGCCAATGTAATGCTTCCATACGATCCTTCCAGCTTTTACCCAATTTGATTTGCCAACTCCATGTACCAGTTCAGCTGCTAGTCGACAGACCAACAACAAACACAGACCAAGTGGTCCAGTGACCGGGCCAAACTGCTGTGAACCAACTGGACCGTTTCATGCTGACAAACATCCTGGCTGGACCTTGTACCTGGCAGAATGACTAATGAATCTGCAGCCAGGCCACAATAAGTATTGTCTGTCTGTGTTGCTGTTCACAAGGTCCGACTCTGATTCTCACCCACACACATCAGTCCTGCCGTGGGTATAAACGGTCATATATGCTCAGTGTGTGTGCCGGCTGCAGCTTCAGAGGGTCCGGTCCACCCACTGGTCCACACAGGGTCCTCTGTGTCCGGGGCGGCAGCCACTTGCATCTCGACCGCCAGTGGGACCTCATGTTCCCCGCGCTAACTGGGTGTTTGCGTGTGTGTGTATCAGTGTGTTTATGGCCTGTGTGCGGGTGTCGTGGCTTTTTGTTTGCAGTGGTGTGTGCAGAAAAAGTGCATGTGTGTGTTTAGACCGACGAGTGAGGCTGTCTGGCCGTGTAGGTGACTATCCCTCTATCTATAATTCCCAAGGCAGTCTTTACACCGGCTGCTGGAGGCTGCATGTTCTCCCTCTACTATCTCCTCATGTGCGCCGTAATGGTCATCCATGCTTGTACGTTTGTGTGCCCCTGTCACCTTACATCTCCATACACGTACATCTGGAGGTGTACAACAGCCCTGTTACTACTCTATACGTCTCATACATTCAGTGGCTACAGCAGCTTTATGAACCACCAGAGCGTGACACAGCTCAGTTCCGGCTCAACTACCCTAACTGTCAACACCACCATAGTCAACGGCGAAACCTTCAACGCCAACACACCGATACACACACTTACAGCAGTCAGTATGAATATCAGACGTCATAAAAATGGAAGACACAAGTCAGCACAATACTAACACACTAATACACATTCTGACAGCGATCAGTTTAAACATAAGAGGTCATTACAACAGTAGAATATACGCTAACACAACACTAACATAGTATCTCAAGACATTCAGCAACAACACAATCAACTGGAGACGTCATCACAACGGTAGAATACAAACCACCACATAGCACTGAACCCTAGAAAACAGTGAATTTCGTTAACCGTTTTACTACGATGACGTTTATTATTTCATTCCCTCCTCCTTGAGACGTTTTTATTCAACGTAGGAAAGGTCTCATGTGCTGAAGGACTGTGAAAGCTTTATTTTATAACTGTGAAACTCGATTTTAAAGAATCTGATAAATATATCGGCCTGGAAATACCATGAACTAATAAAAATGCATCACTATAGTTAAATGGTTCATTCTTCAGCCGGATTACATTTAGCTTAGGAGGGTCCATCAGTACTAAAGCGGTTTACGGTAGCTCTATCAAACCTCTCTTATTGGAAAGGTCGCTTCTAAGCTGAGTGAAATTGTGTAGATGTAGCAAGAACGATATATAAGATGCCTCCTCGTACTGAGAAGATCAAGCCATCACAAGAGAAAAATTCGTCACATTAGTTTAACTTCAGCCTGACTTTGTCGTTTGTCATTTTAATCATACCACAGCCAGACTACGGTATTCTACTGAACAATTTTTTTTTTTAAATCTAGTAATGAAGGAGTTGCTTAAAGGTATGTTTGAACCCTCAAGATAGAAAAATATCCTCAAACTTAATGAAATAGTCCCAGGTGGTAAACGTACGCAAAACAGATATTTATCAGACTGAAAGAGCCAGGTCAAATTAGCACAAGTAAAAACCGCATCACGACAGGCAACACCAACACAAGCACTACCCTCTCAGCACCAGGACGTATTTTGTACTATATTTTTGCTACCTAAAGACGGTTTAGCTCAAACGTGGATTTTCTTGATGCTGATGAAGTTAGATACAGCCCTTAACATCCAGGAATCTCCCCCTAAATTGGCTATCAGAATTATTTACTTTAAGGAAGTCACCATACTAAAAGGGATAATACCACCATCATCATCCTTAACCCATTTCAACTCTTATAATCAAGGTGAGTACAGGGCACAGAAAAACATACCTCGTGCACGCACGAGGAAGAAGTAGCCTATCCCAAGAGTTCTCTGGGAAAATGAGCAACACTTCCACTTACTCATCAATCAAGTCTTCGTCCCTTCCAGCTCCACACCACAGGCCAAACCATTACACTCTGCTGAACTACACTTTTTGGAGGAAATACTAACTCTTCAGCACGATAATGCTTTTATGAAATTATTGTTGCTGCCGGAAGACAATTTCATTTAACAGCTTAGGAGAGACATTTCCCAGTGATGGGGTTACAAACACTATAACCCTTTCGCTACGATAATGTCATTTTATATTTCACATCTGCTTCCATTAGATTATTTTATTTGGATGGTGCCAGAGATGGAGCAGCATGGACAGTCACCATTAGGTGACCAAGGCCGACGCATGAAAGTATGATGGAGCCTTTATAAACGAAACGAAACGAAGAGAATACTTTCAATATGGAGGGATGAGACACAGACTTCATTTTACTTTTTGCACCTAGGGTGCGGTCATACGTTGAATAAAACTCTCAGAATGTGGCAAAGATAAAAAATGAAGTCGTCGGGCTGAATGGAATAACCGCACTACTACAAGGGATCTCTGCAGGGCTGAATAAGATCTGGAAGCAGCATGGAAAAAGTAACACAACCGTCAAATTAAAGACAGGGTCAAAGTTCTTTTCTTTCAGACATCCCCCTGACTGGAGTGGGACCCGACTGGAGTGGGACCTGACTGGACCTGGCTGGAAGGAAACCTGATAAAGGGGAACCTGAATTAAGATGACTGGAATGGGATCAGACTACAGAGAGAAGTGACTGGAGGGGGAGCTGGCTGAATCCCACTGGAGAGGGACTATACTGAAGTGGGACCTGACTGGAGTGTACGCGAGCCCTCATGAGCCTGACTAATGCTTTTGACAGCTCGTGTGTCTTTCTTATACATGCACACGCTTCACCGGCAAGCACACACACACACACACACACACACACACACACACACACACACACACACACACAAACACTGAGAGAGAGAGAGAGAGAGAGAGAAATTTTATGAGGTAAGAAGTGCTGGAAGATGGGCGAAAGTGGGAAGAGTGAGAAAGACAAGGAGAGACTGCTGTCTGTAAAGAGTTAAAATTTATGTTCTATATTATATCATGCAACTACGTGATTCGGTTTCAAAACAAAGGAAATTTAATCAACAATATTATTCAATATTTCAATTGGACAAGCTGTTTTAAAATGGATTCCAAAGCTGGTGGCTGGTTGGTTAGTTCTACTGACTCCGAGGCCCTGGTAATACTGAGGGTCATAAGCATCAGCATCTCACCTCAAGCTGCAAAATAAAGCGCAGGACTTATTACCATTACCACAGGAAAATACTAATAACTCGTTCAATACGATGACGACTTTCATATTAAATTTATAGTACTGCCAAGCAGTCTTATTCCGCAAAGACACTTTGGAATGTCAGCCACGCATTACAGTAACATTTCATCCAGCATCATCATTACTCCGGAACAATGACTCTTTACATCATTCTTGCTGCCCGACGCCATTATTGCCTGTGTCCCAAGACGCCAGCCTACTGGGAGCAACACGAGCTTGTCCTCTTGTTGCTGTTGTTCCTGCTGCAGCTTTTGTTGTTGAACATGTAAAATAGCACAAAAATCATTAATCCTATAGCACCACATTTTCACAGGGTATACTCCCATGGCTCCTTCCCATTACCCCAGTTCGTCCAACCCATTTCTCTGCATCCTTCCCCCCCCCCCACAAACCCATACACTTTTATTCTTGGCGGATATATTGCAATAAACCTTCACCGCACTCAAACCACTAATCCAACAAAAGCCAAATTCTAAGAGTGTGCTTTTCTGCCCCAGCCACACCGCCCACCAACATTTCAGCGCATCCCGCCCATTCCTTGGCTCAGCTCGTCCAGTTCTTTACTTTTTTAGAGGTTTCATGATGCAACGCTGGAAACACTGTTGACGAACATGTTTGCTCACGTTGGAGGAACAACTTCCATGGTGAACAGTTCAAACATTTACCTCTCTTTGGGGGAAGTAGTGGTCAGATAATAAGAGTATGAATCAGTCAGTTGTTTGAGTGGACGATAGTTCTTCCCAGGTTGTGCAGTAAACAGATGATCATTTGAATTTCGTTTAAGCAGATTTTACTTATCTTCCACAAGACCCGCCGTCATGTCAAAAAACACTCTCGCTAATGCCATCACGCCATTTATACATGAGACAGCCCTAGCATGTATTCAGCATGAACGGCAAGTATTAGTTCCCAAGTGGTGATGTGTGAAGATATGTGACACGTATGAAAGCTGCTTGACTTTAGGGACCAGGGTGTCAAGTCTACGCCAGTCGACTACACACACACACACACACACACACACACACACACACACACACACACACACACAAAGAATTTTCTTTTTTATTTCATTCCTAACTTTCTAACATGCACAGCTATATAAACCTTGTATTCTAATGCCATCCTATCCCGACAGCAGAGGTCCTATGTCGCCTGACCAATTAATTCAGCTTAAGAGAGACCCATGACAGAGAAGAGACTGGGCACAATCATCGTTAGCAGGACGTCTTTTATAAACCATCCTTGTTGCCGCTTGACGATTTGCTTCCTCCGAGGAGTATTTGGTGGTGAAGGGGGTAGAACCAATCCCCAGCAACCCCTTCGGCAGCAAGACAGCCATTACTGCTACCACCAAAGGATGTTTTTGAGCCTATGAAGGACATTAAACAGCAAAGAACTGAAACATCTCTCTTTTCGGCTTCGGTACTCTCTCTTCTTCCTAGCTAGCCTCATCAGCCACGTCTTACCAATAATATTTTGCTACAATAACCACACCGTCTATCCCACCACCTTACCCCATGACTGAAATAACTGCACGATGGTGTTTTGGTATACGTGGCACAATTCGCATTTTATTCAGCCATGCAAACTCTTCGCAAATCAAAGGGTTAAAATAAAACGGTTACGGCGTCTAATGGCACTGTTAACTGATTTTTCATAACGTCAGCAGATTTTATTCAGCACCTTGAACCAAAAGGTCACACATCTGTTTACTGTCCTCACTCCCATATCGCCAGCTTCATCCCACGGGTTCCCTCATTTACATCAATCTGACTTTCTCCTCCTATCCCTCCATTCTCCCCACTCAAGTCAAGTACGAAAAGAACAGGGGGGAATGGGAGAAGAATAGGAGGGGAAGGGGGAAGGGGAAAAGAGGGGAAAGGGGAAGGAGATGAAAAGGGTGAGAGTGAAGGTCAAGGAAAGGGAGAGAAGCGGTAGGGTACGAGAAAGGATGAGAAGGAAAAGGGAGGAAGAATGAAAAAGGAGGAGGGGAAGGAGAGGGGGTGAGGGAAGGAAGATGGGGAGAAGTTGAAAGCATACGAGGGATGAAGGAAGAAGGAAGAATGTGAAGGGAGGAGGAGGAGGAGGAGGAGGAGGAGGAGGAGGAGGAAAGGAAATGTAAGGGAAGGGGGAGGGGAAGGGAGGCTCATCTTCAACCAACAAAGATTCCGACTCCTGGGTTCCTCCCCTCTACCCTACCGCCACCCCCCGCCACGGACCATGATATAGAGAGGGGGAGAAGAGGGAAGAAAAAGAAGGGGAGAGGATGTGAGAAGGATAAGGGGGAGGGGAGAGAGAGAAGAGGGAAGAGGAGGGGGAGGGAGAGAGGGAAGAAAGACTGGGGAAGGAAACAGGACAAAGGGGGAAGAGACGGGATGGACTGGGGTGATAAGGAAGGAGGGAAGGATTAGGGGGAGAGGGGAGAGGGTAAATAAGTGAGACGAGAAGGATGGTGAATTAGATAACCATTAACACGATAAATGAAAGAAAAAAACATGATAAAAAGACAGACAAGAGGGGAAAAGCTCAATCACGGAGAATAAAAATAATGTGACATAAATCTAGAGAGCAGACACGATAAATAAAATGAGGGAGAGGGGAGGGCTTAGGAGTGGTGGGGAGGGGGAGGGGACGGGGGCTGGGTAGGATTCGCATATGTTCATTGCAAATTTGCTGATTATCAGAAGACGTCATCAGAATACCAACCGCACCACAAGCCCTTCCACCACCACCACCACCATTACTGCCAACACTACCAACATCCCTTCCACCACCACCACCATCATGCCAAACACTACCAACATCCCTTCCATCACCACCACCGTTACTGCCAACACTACCAACATCCCTTCCACCACCACCACCATTATGGCCAACATTACCATCAGCCCTTCCATCACCACCACCATTATAGCCAACACTACCAATATCCCTTCCACCACCACCACCATTACTGCCAACACTACCGACATCCCTTCCACCACCACCATTACCGTCATCAGTACGGTACCTCCATTCATTGTAGTTGCACCATCACTACCACCGACATCACTACCACCACCATTTACTTTTCAACTATCACCACCACCATTACCGTCATCACTACCCTAACTATCACCCTGCCACCACCACCACCACCATCTCCAAAATTAAAACTTATCAACCATTCTCAACCCTTCCAATACCTCCTACGACAGGTAAATTACAGTAAGAACTATCATTTTCCACTATCATTCCATTACTACAATAAGAACCACCACTATTACCACAAGAACTGTCACCATCGCAACTACTCCAATGGCCAAAACTACCATTCCTCCCCACTACCATTCCCCCCCACACCACCACCATCACCACCACCACTACTACTGGTACAACACTTACCCCTACCACCACCACATCCATCCCTATCACCACTACCCTCATCGCCTCCAGCACTCTCTTGATCACCATACCTACCAACATGTTCACCACCATCTCTACTAACACTATTACTGCCCTGCTCGCTAAAACCATTGTCTCTGCCACCTTCACCCAAACCGCCACTACAGTCATCAGGTCTACATCATCTCTGACTTACGGAATAGTTAGTCAGCATCTACCCAACAACAAGTAAACACCCTCGAAAGGATCAAGCGGTCAGTTCTTGCTTGCTTTCCTCTCTGTTTGTACTGTACCGGTGCTCTTTTGTACTACCACTGTAACACCTTATTCATACACCATTACCATCCACAGTACTTCGACCACCTAAGTACTGTACTATGACTGTCCTCGCTAACAACGTCTGCATATACCTCTACCCATTACCACAACAACAACAATTACTACTACTACCACCCTTCCACCTCTCATTCCACCCGTCCTCCCTTCATGTATTACAGTTACCAAAATTATCATCACCATAATAGCTCTTCATACTTATTCACGTACCATAATCATGTCCATTATCATCACTACCACAGAAAGCACCTCAAATACCACTACAAATATAGATACTACTATTACTACTACTACTATCGTGCTGCTACTACTAACTATTACTACTACTACAACTACTACTATCAAATTCTCCAGACCAACAAAATGGGAGGGAGAGAGAGAGAGAGAGGGGTCTTGCAGCGATCATCAAGCAATTTCGTTCCTATTAGACCACCTCGGGCCAAGAGCCGACTCTCCCGCAGCTCATTTTTGGCCTGGGTGAAGCCGGCCTGTTCTCCAGTTATGCTGAGATTGGTTATCTGACGTTTATTGCCCGCTTGAGAAAAACTAAATTCAGGCAGGGAAAAACTCTCTTAGGAGCCCAAAGTTTCGACTGAGGGTTGAGTTGTGTTGTGGGATAGGGAGATGAAAAGGGAGGGAGGGAGGGAGGAAGGGGGTTGGTGAACACAGAGGGGAACGAAAGAAGGGGTTACGCGTGGAAAGAGAGGGGAGGAGTGAGGGATGGGGAAAGGAGAGGATAGGGAGTATGTGAAAAGAGTGGGAAGGGAGGAAGATACGGAGAAGAAGCGAGAGAGGGGATGGTAGGGAGAAGAGGAATGCTGTGTATAGGATGGGTGGCAAGGACTAGGGGATAGGAGAGGGGAGTGAGGAAATGGAAAATAAAGGAAAAAAGAGGACAAAGAAGGAGGATAATGACTAGAGAAGACAGGAAAGACAGAGAATAAGGAAAAGGATAGGGGAGGGAGGAGGACAGGGAGTGGGAGGAATGAAGTGTAAAGGAAAGCATACAGCAACAGACTTGCTGGTCCTTTCGAGGGTGCTTGTTATACGATAGTTTATGACTAACATAACTATTCACTGAGTCGAAGACTAGGATAACAAAACAGGAAGGCTTCAGGGAGGCGGGATAAAGAGTAGGGAGAATGAGGGGAGAAACGAGGATAGGGAGTGGGGTGATATGAAGTGAAGGACGGGGAGTGGAGGAAAGTGAGTGATTACTTATCAATTCCAACCACATGGCCTCCAAAACAGGTAAGCTCAAACTACAGTAGGTACAAAATAAAGCCCTCATTTTTGTTACCAGCGAAAGATAGCCCTACAATGAAAGCACAGACGGTCGATATTTCAGCCTCCATGTTAAACCCATACATTCTCGGCTACAAGAGACTACTCGTAAAATATTGGAGAAACGAGACCTGTGATGACGTGAAATACCATAACATCACAGAGTTCGACAAAGCCACAAACGTGTAACAATCGTGGTTCCCTGGTAACTTGAAAATTCTGAACCCCCGCTACACCATAATCTCACTTATAGGTGTAAAAGTATTTGGCTTAGCTTCCTAAACACAAACAGTAAAACACACACAAACCCGTAGTATGCTGAAGGAGCAGAAATAAAGCAAGAAAAACACTCAACCCAAACATTAACATCATAACTTAACACTATACAACTATAACACTCTTTTCTGTTTTCCTACTGTCTCAACAAACCTCGTCACTTCCCGCTAACTACCCTACTGAAAATATAAGGAGTGGGAGATAGCAGGCGGAGGATAGGGAGTAGGGAATAGGGAGTGCATGAAAGGGAGTGAGGGACTGGGATAGGGGATAGGGAGTGTAGGACGGAGAGAGAGAGAGAGAGAGAGAGAGAGAGAGAAGAGAAGGATAATGGAAGGGGACAGAAGACGGAAAGGAGAAAAATAAGTAGGCGGAAACACAAGGGGGTGATGGGGTTAGGAGGTGAAAGGGGAGGGAGGCAGCATGTGATGAGACAGAGGATGGTTAATGGAAGAGGAGGGGTTGATAGAGGAGGAGGGGTTGATGGAGAAGGGGGGGTGAATGGTTGATAGAGGAGGGTAAAAGACAGAAGTAGTGGGTGGAAAGATGAGGCGAATGGTTGGGAAGTAAAATGGAGGGGAAAAGAAAGATGATGGAGGAGACAAAAAGGCACAGTAGTACGGGGAATTATATAGTAGGGAAGTGAAGGGGGAGGAGAAGAGGGAGTGATGTAAGAGAAGGTGGACAAAAGTGGGTGAAAGACATAAATTTCTTATCAGCATGCTGACAGCCTTTTTCATCCTGACCTGCCTACCACCAGATGATTTCATTCAGCTTATGAGAGACCCCTCGAAGCGAATGAGTAAATCATATCCTTCCACCTCACTGTCTATCCTTTCTCCTCCTCCTATTCATTTTTTCGTCGCCTTTTCTCCAACGTTTCGTGTGACTCAGTTACAACACTGCTGGTTCTAACCGTTTCTCTACTTTTTTCCCCATCAACTTATTTCATTTAGCTATACGTATGCCTCTCACAACAATGGGATTAATGGAGTTTGCTTGTAATCCCTTCCCTGCCAGACGTCTCTCCTACGCTGAATAAAACTGTTTGGTGGTTGTAAAAATAGACTACAGACGACTTCGTAAGGAAGATGTTAAAACACTATCTTTCCACTTAATTCTCAATTTACTTTTCTTTTTCCTGTACACCTCTTGTCCCATTAATCCCCATTTTCATGTCACTCGACTGCAGTATTGTCCTTTAACCCTTTCAGTCCAAGGATGTAATTTGTATAATATTTTTGTTATTACGAGGAAAATTTACCCAGGTAAGGAGGGCCCTCTAATAATGGAGAGTTAATGTATACTCTCTCTAACCCCTCCAGTTCGGAAAATCTCTCGTGAGCCCACGTCTGTAGATAGTGACAAAAAATAAGAAATTCGTCATCATAGTGAAGAAATTTGCTCATCCTCTGACCTCACTCCCAGTCTACCCTTCTCCTTTCCCCGTGCACCCACTGCGTCACTTCCCCCACGTTCTATGTGCCCCAGTGTTGTTATCCAAGTACACGGTGATACCTAAAGATAATCTCAGCAGTAACAATAACTTCACATTCAACAGGGCCCGTTTATTTGTCACCCTGTAAAGCCACTCAACCCCTTCAATACGATGACATTTTTTTTTTTTCTTGTTACCACTATACGATTTTTTCAACTTAAAGTAAGAAGTAATTTAAATCATTCTGGAGATAACAAAACATAATAGCAACGACGTCATCCAAGTGGGGCTGCTACAGTGTCTATAATTCCAGGGTTCCATTCAAGGCCACCAACACACCGATGATTAACCCTTTCAGCCCGAGCACGCCATATCCATTTTGTTCTTACAGTTTCCTATCGTTCTTATTTGGCTTACGAGACTTTACTGATCGGTGGCGATACATACTGCCTTCATTAACCCCTTCACTACTATGGGGTTCTCCTGAGCTGAGTGAAATCGTCTGGAGGCAAATGAAATAAATAAAAATCGTCTGGAGGCAAAGCAATACATAAAGAAGACTAATACGTCATTGTAGTGAAAGAGCTGATGTATGTCATCATCGCTGCGGTTCATATGTTCACACCTCGCTGCAGCTCAGGTTTATTTGTATCCTTAAAAATAAATAAATAAATAAGTAAATAAAATTCTGGTACCCTGAGCTGCCGGTTCCTGGTCAGCTGCCATTACCGCCATCTTTGACACCAGCCACCATCACGACTAATGGAATACCTTTGCCGCTCACCGTAAGCCTGACCAATTAACTGTAAACCAGGATACCCCAACACCACGGCTACCGAAAAACCTCTTGCCCCGCCTGTGTCGTGAGATTTTTTTCCTATATTACTCTGGCTACTGCCGTTTGATTTTTCTCAACTGAATAGGTATATGTTAAAAATATAGAAAAAAAGATTATTTAGCGTAAGCTACAATACAGTACATTATAAGTCCTCGGACTACTGTAAGCGACCATTTTGTGATATTGTAATATGGCGTTTCTTGGCTAAATGATACCCGGACATTACCCTTGATTATGATCATATCATGAGGGTGATAAAAAAAACAGGAACGATAATGATGATGATGATGATGTAGCCATCTATTGAACGCCTGTGCTGTGGACGGGTGCACGCGCGGGCGGCAGTGGCGTTGTGTCTTCGTGCATGTCCGCCTCAGTTTATAAGTCGGGCTACATTCCCTGCACACATTCACACGTACCAATTAACAGTTTTTGTCTTACGTATGAGCTTGTTTATGTGTTTACTTCGTGCAGGGGCGGAGTGGACGGCAAGGATGAGGTGGGCGCAGGTAGATGCGTGGAGGTGTGGGTGTGGGCGGATGTAAGTGGGGATGAGGGTGAAGGTCCGGGTGGGTAAATGTGAGAATGTAGATGGGATAGTGTGAGGGTGTGGATAGGTGGGTAAACATGAGAGGGGGAGGGCAGGTGGGGATGAGGGGGGGGGGCAAATGTGACGGTGTGGGCGAAACAGTGTATGGGTGAAGGTGTGGGTGGAGGTTAGTGTTCGTGAAGATGTGGGCAGGGTGAGCAGACTGACGAAAAGGTGAGGGCGAGAGGTGGGTGGGTGTGAAGGTGTCAGTGAGTGTGGAAGATTGTGAGGGTAAGAGTACAGATGGGTGGATGTGAAGAAGTGACCAATGGAGAGACTGCATGTATCGTAAGGGTGTCAGTATGGGTGGGTGGGTGCTGGTGGGTGTGTAGATGAAGATGGGATGAGTGGGTGTGAAGATGCTGGCGAGGATGTATGGATGGGATGTAGGTGGATGTGAGGGTGTGAGTGGGGGTGGCAGAGTGACCAGAGGGGTCTGGGTGGGGATGCGTGTGGGCGCCGATGGGCGGCTGTGAGGGTGTAAGCAGAGGGCGGGTGGGTGTCAGGATGTAAGCAGAGGGGTGTGGGTATGTGGATGTAAGCAGATGGTGTGGGTGTAAGGGTGTAAGCAGAGGAGTGGGTGTGAGGCTGTAAACACAGGGGGTGACTGAGGGTGTAACTAGGGTGAGTGTGAGAGTGCAAACAGAGGGGGTGGGTGTAAGGATGTATGCAGGGCGGATGTGGGAGTGTAAGCAGTGGGAGAGGGTGTAAGGGCAGGGTGCTGAGCCAGGCTTGGGGCTTTACACGCAGTGTTACCCAAGGAAATTATACCGGTACAATGAAGTACCGTGAAATTTGTTATCAAAATGGAGTGTTAGAATGCTGCTAAACAAGTAACCTGGCTGACTCTCTCTCTCTCTCTCTCTCTCTCTCTCTCTCTCTCTCTCTCTCCCAGAAAAAGCAGCCATGGCGTCCCTTGTTATTTTACCACCGCTGTCTCCAGATAATCGAACTGCAGGGAATCGTAATTGGCTTCATTAACACCCCTTACCTCCTCCGTTCTCCTTTGCTAAATAAAATCGTCTGGTGTAACAAGCACAAACCAAGTATGTCATCGTTTTGACAGGGCTGGATACAATTGACTTTACCCTCTTCAGGCAAAGGACGTGATTTAAACTATGCTTTTGCTATTATGAGACGATTTTCAAACCATCTGTATATCACCTAATCCTCTGCTGCCCCATCAGGAACGTAGGGGCCCGAACATTGGCTACTTATTTTCGACATTTGAGGTGAGTAACTAGCCACTCATCCATCAGCGGTACTATGTGAGCGATAAATCCCAACCACCCCTCTGATGTAAATTTTTATGGGCCACAACCGACTGGAGTACCTAAGCCACGACTACACCATCAACTCCGCTAAGTACTCGTAATGGTGAGGTTAACGAACGCTTACATTTTACTCCTCTGGTTCGAAAAGTCTCTCCTAAACCACCTGAATTCGTCTTGTAGTAGCAAGAATTCACCATAAACAGACGTCATCGTAACAGAAGCAATATCGGCAAGGATCAGCCGTTAATTGTGCTGCACAAGAAATTCACCTGGCAGTATCTCGCGTATTGTGGGGACGACTGACTGCTGGTGTGGGCATGGGTGGGGCAGTGGGAGTAGGACACGTATAAATGACATAGGATACACACAAACAATAATGACTAAGCCGTCTTTGCAACGTATCAAAAAATCGCCCAGTAGAGTGGATGAGGAGCGGGCTAGGAGCCCGCAAAATTGTTCCAAGAAAAAGTAAAAACACGATAATCGAAAGCCAAATTCAAGATCAGTTCATTTCGAGATGCCTGGACACTGCGTTTAAAAGGCTGGAGGTCACAGACAGTAGGAAATGCAGACAGAAGAAGACAGTTCCAGAGCTGACCTGTTGCATATATGAAGGACTGTGAGTAATGGTTAACTCTTTGCTTTAGAGAGCTGGACAGAAAAGGGATGGAAGTTTGCAGCTAGACTTGTGCTACGCGCCCGCCGTAGTGGTGCAGGGATGCAAGCAGACAGTTCAGAAGAGCAGTAACCACTGAAGTGGCGATAGAAAAGAGATAAAGATCCCACAGTGGGGCGAAGAGATATAAGTTGATGGGAGCCAGTAAGTGGAGGAAAGTAAAGAAGACGAAAAGTCTTTAACTCCACCTTGTTGAGAAGAGCAGTATGTGGGGAACCTCGCGCTCCCCCACACAATTATATATATATATATATATATATATATATATATATATATATATATATATATATATATATATATATATATATATATATATGTATGTATATGAGCTACACTATAGGTTGCTATATACTTCCATAACGGTTTATCTATGGGAGATGCGTTTGATTTCCTTATTGAAGAATTCTGCTAAAAGGGTTAAACATGGCGTCGTTGACTGGTAAGTCGCGAGGCCGTTAGCGCCAGGGTCTGAAATCCCGGTACGGGTATCTGGTGTCACACAGTTAAGGTGTCCATCCACCATTTATGGGTTGGGAGGCAAAATGATTACCTGAGGTAAGACTAAGTGAGGTAACTGTGGTAACCAGGATGATACAGTAGCTTTGTATCCCAGGATACTGAGTGAAAAATTTCTAAGTTACGGAGATGAGCACCGTGGCTAAGCGCCTCATGGGTTTAGGATAGGAAAGTGACTTTTCGAACTGGAGAGTGACTCTACATGTAGCCTTCACTAATTCCTTCAGTGTTAACGATAACTTGAGTTTAATAAAACTGTTTCATGGTTCCTGGGTTGTGGTAGGTATGGGCGCTCACCATCCACTCACTTAATGAAGGGCAACCTTAAGATTACACTCAGGGACAAAATAAATGGTTTCTTGTAATCCAAGAATCTATTTACTACACCGAGTGATAACCATATAACCTAATGACGCCCAGTGGTCTGGTGAGTTAAAGTGCTCCAACTGGTCGGGGTTTGTAAAGGTTTATATCCAAGGAATGTTTGGGGATTATTGCTCTTATAATAGCACTCAAGGGCAAGTAAGACTGGTCACCCTTGCCTTAAATGTCGAGACGTAGTAGCCTTGCCCTGGGTTCTTACGCTCTGACCGGGTAAAAATGACCCTATGATGACCAAAATTAAAAATACGCCATCGGACTCAAGGAGTTAAAGGGCAGCTCAACGAACGAAATGTTACATGGAATTTGTGTAACTAGTGATTTCATGAAATCCCTAGGAAATTCGTGGTGCGCTTAAATCAGAATGGGTTAATTAAGGTTAGGTTAATTTAGGCTGCGGTTAGATTAGGCTCGGATAATCTAAGTTAAGTTTAGGTTATGTTTGCCTAAGTTAGTTAGGTTAGGTTGTTAATTTACATCAATGTTATGTTAAGCGTTCATATGAATTAACCTAATCTAACCTAACTAGCCTAACCTGACCTAACCTAAACTAAACCTAGATTATCCCAGCCTGACCTAGTCGCAGCCTAATTTAACATTACCTTAATTAACCCATCCTAATTACAGCTCATTTCACGGACTTCCTAGGGATTTCATGAAATCACTGGTTACACAAATTCCCTGTAACATACACCTCAACTGATATTCATTAACAAGCCTACGATCCACTCGATACTCGGGGGGGGGGGGATTCTCGAACATACTTACGATCGGTTTCCTATCGTAGCCGTGCGTTTATGCTGGAACGCCAAGGAAAGGAGTATGAAGTCTTCCCACGCCTCCTGTCCCTCTTAACAACAGACAAAAACCTTCGTCAGGAAAGAAAACCTATCATCAGTTATATCTGTTTTGTGCAGGAGCAACGGGAAAGGAGAATGCATAATCTTCCCGTCTTTGTAGTTCTTCCTGGATGAACACATTTTAAGTCAAGACAGGGAAATCGCAAACATGCTTGAGAACCTACCCAAGATCTGGTATTACTGCAATAAACAAAGGAAGAGTGTGGAATACGGTCATCTTCGCCTTACTTTCTGCTGGCAAATCTTAGCCTACAAGAAAATTACTTTTTTTTTTTTTTCATGAACAAGAAAACAGTGAAAAAAAAAAAAAATACCATATGCATTCTACACAGAAGACAATTTTTTTTTTTTTTTTTTTAGGAAGTATTAGGAGAGGAAAGTGTAGCATTATAACATGAGCTATTCTGAGAGGTTGAAAAAATGGGTAACAAAAGGAGAGTGTAGAGCTATACTATTATTGTTATTATTATTATTATTATTATTATTATTATTATTATTATTATTATTATTATTATTATTAATATTATTATTATTATTATTATTATTATCATCATCATTGAAGGAAGGACAAAGCAGACTGTTGAAAATTCCTGCGTCTCTTGCTCTTCCTACAAACCAAGGTGTATCACAAAGGGAAGCTGATGGTAGGTTTGCTAGTGAATCCAGTCCGGGGTCTCGTCATGGGCACCGGGAAGTGTGTAGCGACTCCCAGTGATACTACTTACTGCCTGAGTTGTCCCATTAGCAGAAAGTTTCAATTAAGTGGCGAGGGCTGGGGGATGGGGGAGAAAGGAGGGGAAGGTTGGAGGCGAGGAGGACGAAGGGAGGGAAGATCGGAGAGGATGAAGGAGTTGAGTTTGACGACAGAAGAGAGAGTGGTAGGAGAGCAATGAAGGGGGGAGGGGAGACAGAAGGGGAAGGTTGAGGGCGAGGAGAGAGAAGGGAGGGAAGATTGAGAGAGGATGGAGGGGTTGAGTTAGACGACAGAGGGGAGAGTGGAAGGAGAGGAATGAAAGAGGGGGAGGAGGGAAACAGGAGGGGAGGGAGCTGATGAAGAAGGGAGGAGAGGGAAGCAGGGGACAAGAGTACAAAGGAAAGCAAGCAGCAACAGATCTAATGGTCCTTTCGAGGTTGCTTTTTACAGAGAAAACTATCACTATGATATCTAATTCTACAAGTTGACGGTAAGGAGAGTAAAACAAGAAGGGGAAAGGAGAAGGTGAGGATGGGAGAAAGGAGGGATGAGGGGAAAAAAAAAAAAAAAAAAAAAAAAAGGAAGAGAGAAGGGAGGAGGTAATGGATGAGATGGGAGGAGAGGAAGAAGTAAAAGAGAAAGAAGGGAATAGAAATGGAAAATGGGAAAAGTATGGAAAAGGAGAGAGAAGGGAGGGGCATAAGGATGGAAGGAAAGATGAGCACGGGGAAGAAGGGCTAGGAGATGAGGGAGGGGAGAGGAAGGGAGGAAAAGAGATAGAGAGGAAGAGATAGGAGAGAAAGGGAAGAGGGGAAAGAAGGGAAGAAGAGAATCGGGAGGAGAGAAGAGAGGTAGGAGAGGAAGGATGGGATAAGACGGAGATGGGAATTAGAAGGAAAGGGAGGAGGAAGGAGGAGAAAGAGTGAGATGGGAGCGAAAGAAGGAATGGGAAAAAAGGGGGGAATGAATGAAGAAAGGAAGGAAGGAAGGAAGGAGGTGTTAGAAGAATAGAGGAAGAACTAAGAAGAAAAACTAGGAGAGGAATGTGGGAAGGGAATATGAGAAGGAAGGTAAGAGGGGAAAGGAGAAAGCGAAGAACAGGCAAGAGGAAGCGGTAGTTAACAGATGTGGTAGGAGTGGCGGAGAAGAGAGGAAGGAGGATGGATGAGGACAGGAGAAAACGGAAAGTTGGAAAGGAGAAGAAAGATGATATAGAGGAAGAAGAGAGGGAAGTGTGAAAAGAAGGGACCAAAGAGGGAGAAATAAGAAACGATGCAGTGGAGGAAGAGTAGCAAAGATGAAGGTGGAAAAAGAAGGTTGCCGAAAATGGGAAAGATGTAGAGACTATCTACACAGACCTGCTGCACAACCATGTATCAGCTGATGCAACAACTGACATGTCAAATCAACTCAAAAACTCAAGCTGCGCAACTTTGTATTTCATAAGAAAGTCGCTAAAATGCCTCCTTATAGCCGATATTGAAAATCGCCTAACACTCGGCTGAAGCAACAGCTGACACGTTATATCAACTAAGAATTTCAAGCTAAGCAACTTTGTATTTCATAAGGAAATTGCTCAGAGCCCTCCATGAGCAGATATACGAACTTTCCTTGAAGGGGAGAAAAAAAATGAACATCGCCTGACTGTCACCTGATGCGTAAGCTGAAGCAACATCAGACATGTTGAATCAACTCAAAATTTCAAGCTAAGCAACTTTGTGTTTTTTATTTAAAAAATCGTTGAGAGATCTCCATAAGCAGATATTCGAACTTTCCTTGAAGGAGAAAAAAAAAAAATCCTCCAAGTGTACCACATATAGATTTGTCGGCTTCGTCACAGGTAAAAAGGAACAGGATGATGGGGCAAGGAATGGTTGGAGAGGAGGAATTACTAGAGTGGAGAAGGAAGGGGTGGTGGAGGAAAAGTCTGAAGAAGAAGAAAGAACTGGAGAGAAGGAAAGCGAGGAGACGCTGGGGGGGGGGAGGAAGGGGACGAAAGACTGGAGTGAGGAAGAGTAAGGGGAGGAGGAAGGTTGGGGGAGGAAAGGGAAGATGTGGAGGAAGACGAGGAAAGACTGAAGTGGAGGAATGGGAGGAGGGGCTGGACAGAGGAAAGAAGGGGGGGGAGGGTAGGAAAGGAGGAAAGGTTGGAGAGATGAAAGGGGAGGAAGGGTTGGACGCGTGAATGGGATGGAGGTGAACACGGTAGGCAAGTAGGATGGGTTGGAGAGATGAGAAAGGACAGACAGGATGAAGGGTAGGAAGGGCGTTCAAGTCTCGAAAGGTAAAGAAAGTGAGAAGCGAGGGCTAAGAGTGGCAGAACAAGACGAAGAAAGAGAGCGCAGAAGAAGGAGATGTTATGACTGAAGGGGAGATGGTAACGAAGAAAAACAAAAGAGAAAAAATATGAGGGAGGGAAGATGAGGGTGGGAAGGAGCAGGATGGGTGAGGGAGGAGGACACACAAGGGGATGTCATGACTGAAGGGAAGAAAGAAGGTACAAAGGTGAGGAAGAAAAACAAAAGAAAGAAGAGGAGAAGGAGAAGATGAGAAAGGGCAGGATGACGAAAAGAGAAGAAATCACAACCGAGAAAAAGAGACTGCGGGAAGGAGGAGAACGACGAGGAGGAGGAAGGCCAGCAGGGCAAGAGGAAGCCAAGATTAAGAAGTAAAAGAGGGAGAGGGAAGGAAGAAGGGACGAGGAGAAGCAAGAATGAAGGGATGAGAGAAAGCAGGGATGAGGGGATGGGGAGCAGCAGGGATGAGGGGATGGGGAGCAGCAGGGATGAGGGGATGGGGAGCAGCAGGGATGAGGGGATGGGGAGCAGCAGGGATGGGAAGCAGCAGGGATGAGGGGGCCGACGCGAAGGGACTGAAGAACAAGGAGGGCGAGTCTCCATCACGGCGGGTGGTCATCACGAGGGTGTCTCTTTAATGTCGGCCAACAGGAAGCTATTATTACACCGGTGATTAGTCCTTGATAGCCACGAGGCCCACAAGGCTGGCCTGCGCTATCTCCCTCCCTGCCTGCTTGCCTGCTTTCCTGCCATCCTGCTTGCCTGTCTGCACGCGCGCGCGCGCGCGCGCGCACACACACACACACACACACACACACACACACACACACACACACACACACACACACACACAAAGAAACAGCGCCCAGACATAATACCTGCTCCTTACACACCTACAAACTGTATTTTACTCCAGCTTTAAATATCTAACCCAAGTTTAGTAAAATAATTCGGCGTTTGGCAAAACAAAATACTGAAGGCCTACAATCTTTTCAGACATGCTTTAAGTTACTTCATTTTGCCATCTAATAAAAAAAAATAAAAAAAAACATGGGAACTCAGACGTAAAACGACTGTCCCGTGTCGTAGACTATTCTGAGGAAATGTTTGGGTGTGAGTGTTTGTGACTGCCCCCTACCAGCAAAATACTGCTCATGCATACAGACTTACGCCTAAGCACTTGTTTCTTCTTCTGGAAGCCACTCCCTCATCGTTAAATCCTTGTTCTGTCCTTCCTACCGATATGGCAAGTAAAACTCAATATTTTTTTTTTTCCCACTCAGAACTGTTTTCGGAGTTGCCCCCCAGGCCAGTCACCCTCCTTTGTCAACCCCTTAGCAGACAGTCACCCGCCGCTTCCCTCAAGCCTGCCAAACCTTTCCACGGTAACACAGACACAAAGATACAAACTCAGGTAAACGTTTCTACAAACACACTCAACCAGACCTTTTCACGGACACAGATTCTTCCACACATACAACATACTCAACTAGACCTACCACAAACACACACCACAGACCTTCCACGACACACACCACAGACCTTCCAAGCACACACACCACAGACTTTCCACGACACACACCACAGACCTTCCACGGACACACACCACAGACCTTCCACGGACACACTAGACTTTTCCACGGATATAACCCTTCTTCTTGATCTCGGTGGTTGCTGCTGGTCCCAAGTTACAATACAGTGTGTCCCCCCAGGTTAACTCTCCCCCCTTCCCCCTCAAAAAAAAGTGCCACCCAGTTCCCCTAAACCCCTCCACGCGCACAAATCTTTTCTCACTCACGAGCATTCTTCCTTGGTGTCGGTGGCGGTGCTGGAGTAGGCCACGTTATCAGCCGGTGCGTTCCCCTGGGTAACCCCGTCAAAAACTACTATGGACACCCCCTCCGACCATCCCAGGCACACTCTGGCCTTAACACTGCCACGTACACAACCTTTCACGGACCCCGCCCCCCACTCTCTCTCTCTCTCTCCCTCTCTCTCTCTCTCAAGACTTATGCACACCCCCAAGACGTTTTCATCTACAACTCCAAAACGTTTTCACCAACACCTTCTAAACATCTCCACGCACACCTCATTTCCACGTATACTCCTCAGACATGTCCACGTACAGACCTTTCCACGGACACAAACCTTCCCTCTTGGTCTTAGTGGTGGTGGTGGTGGTGGTGGTGGTGGTGGTGGTGGGGGTGGGGGTGGGGGTGGTGGTGGTGGTGGTGGGTAAGTTATCGCTTGGTGTGTGTCCCAGGTTAGCCCGCCTCGGTGTGCCTCAGACTAATAATAAGCACCCACACTAATGTATTCTAAGCAGATATAATTACTGCCGCCCTGGTCATCCCGATTTAATTAGCGAGTAATATCAGACTCGGCGGCGGAATCGATTAGAGATGCAGAGGGCGAAGAAGTGAGGTGGAGACTAACTACGACTGTGTCTTTTATATTTTACTCTTTGCATAACGAAGTCCTAACTGAAGTCCTTTCAATGCTTCTCTAAAGTCGTCTAAATGTGACCAGAATACTCGTAGATTACGGCAATCATCATCGTAGTAAAAAATAAACTGAGAGTCTCTGAACCTTGGACTATGAGAGGTTCTTCCTAATAAAATGGAAATATCGTCATATTAGTGAGAGGATAATTATGGTTAAAACATTACTGTACTTCTTTCTGCTGGGAAAGATTTAAAAACTACAGTCGCCTGATTAATTTTTTTGCTGATTGGGATGCAATAAGCATTTTCAATCCCGCAGAAGACAACTTCCCTCAGCTGAATTTAATCGCCTGGCGGCAGCCTACATGAGAAAAAAAAAAAAATCTGAGGCCCTGTCCTTAATGGGGTCACTCTAACACTGGACAACTTTGTTCAGCCAAAAAGAATAACACCGGTGTGATGGTTAAAATGGTGCTGTGGTGAATATTCTACATCTCGAGTATTTGTGGGTTTAGTTCCCAATGCCATGAACTGAAGCTGAGAGATGTAAGGAAGGCTTGTAAAGGAAATCTCTCTGAGGTATATTTAGCTGCACAGACACCGGTGCGTGGTGTAGGAGAAGATAAATGCTGCGTCAAGTACAGCAATAAATATTCATATGTTGAGTGAGGCGGCCAGGAGAGGCGGTGTGACGGCCTGCCTGTGTGTGCCTCATCGCTGCTGCAGCCCATCCTGCCTCACCAAGGGTCCTATTCTAAGTGGCTTGGGAATTCCCTTACAACTTTTCCTTAGCGATTTTTGCACATTACACCTCATTATCCTCTTGTCTGTTAACAATGCAAACGTCGACATAATACCATATAATATATACAAGGCAACGAACAACGTGTAAAACAATTCCCTACGGAGGAGGTGTTGTGAAGCCTCCTATGCCACTTCAATGCGGAGACACGTATTCTCGTCGGCACAGGAGGCCTTCTAGCACCTCTTTTCTCCCCAGAGTGGGTATATCCGGTATGCAGTCTATGTCGGTGATAAAATGACAGCACATACAAGAGAAAATATGTACTATGAAAAATAAATCGTCACGGAAAAGATGCTAAGGAAAGAAGCTGAAAAGACTGCTAAGCGAACGAGACTATGGCCGCAAGACAGATGGGGAGAGGACACGGCTACACGGGGGCTACATGAACGTTGCATGGGAGTTACACTGGGGCTACAAGGACACTACCTGGGGCTTCCACGGACGCTACATGAGGGCTACACAGGGGATATGTGGGGGTTACATGAGACTACACAGGGCTACATGGGGCTGCATGGAAGCTGAATGGGGGCTACATTGCGGCAACAAGGGACTTGCACAACTATCGAAATCTACTGAACAGTCAAATTAGAGTTACACTGTCACTACACGGCTACTCTACGTAGAAATCAAAGCCACAGTCACTACATGGCTGTTACCTTGAGATGAAAGAACCACGAGTCTACTTGCTACAACGTTACACGGACACTACACGGCTATACAACCCTTGTACGGATACAGTCATTGCACAGCTGCTACACAGTAATACGGTCTGCACACGGCTACACGGCTGGTACACGGCTACCCAAGAGATGAGAGAGCCACACCGCCACCCAGGAGTCTCGTCGGACTTTCTTGTCCTCATTAGTCATATCACCACGCAGGCACGGTACCAATGTGTCCACCGCCCTTGTCCCTGTCACACCATGCCCATGTCCATGCCCCTCTTCCCTGCCTTACCTCCTTTCTCCCTGTCCCTATCCTGCCCTTTCCTGCTTTGCCCCTCATTACCTGCCCGACCCTGCCTCTTCCTTCACCCCCTGCCCTTCCTAAGTCCCTTACCCCCTGCTCTCTCCTCTACTGCCTTGTTCCTTACTCCTGCCCCTCCTAGTGCATGCTCTTCCTAAGTCCATCCTCCCTACCCTGCTTTGTCCCTCACCCCCTGCCTTTCTCCTGTCCTTCCTAAGTTCCCCATCCTCCTGCTCATTTCAGCCCCTTCCCTCTCCCCTGCTCCTATCCTTCACCCCGCTCCCTTACCTGCCCTCCCTTACATACCCCTGTCCCTTGTCTCTTTCACTCCTGCCAATGCCCTGCCTCATTCCTCACCTCATATCCTCCTTCCACTTTCTTCTCCCTTGTTCCTATCCCTCATCCTTGCCCTACCCATGCCTTCCTTGTTCCTCATCCACTTACCCCTCTCCCATTTCTCGCCCTCGTTGCAATTCTTCATCCCCTCCCTCACCCTTGTTCCTGTCTCTCCCTACTCCCTCTTCCCTGCCTCTAACCCTCAACACGGCGGCAGGGTAGCTTTCCAATGATTTCGGCGTCTCTCTCTCTCTCTCTTTCTCATTTCCCTAACCCCCGTGTCACCTATGTTCCTATCTTCCCCTTTCCTCGCCCTTGTCCTCATCCCCTGCCCCCAGCAAACTATATCTTAGCCTCCCCCACTCCCCTCCCACACAGTGTCTTTCCCCCTTACCACCATGCCTTTTCCCCTTATTTCCTTCGAAACTCTTATATAAATGCTGTCAACAGTTCTTTTAAACTGTCTATAAACTCTATCCTAACGTAAACACTTACTGATAAAATAACCAATTGATATACCTTGGAACCATGGACGTCTAATTGGATTACTGACCCCAACTGTACCAATTCCATTCTACCCCTTGCCCTCTTCCTTCCCCTTTGCCTCTCCCTTCCCTTACTCCGTGCCCCTAAACATCGCCCTCATCCCCCCATGCGCCATGCCTCTCAACCTCTCTCTCATCCACCTCCTCCCCGCCAGTACCCCTCAGGTTTCCCTGCCAACTTATCCCGTGGTCAGATAAGATGATATCAAGAGCCGGGGCGTATGATACAACGCCCCCTCCCCCCTCCTCGTCCCCGTAACCCCTGGACTTATCCCCCCTCGCCCCCCGCCCCCCAGCCCACCCACACATATTAACGCGTGTCGGGCCCCAGGATTTATGCCGCGACCACAGCCCCGGCGACAATGATCGGTGGGAGGCCATCAGTATTATATTGGCCCGGGATTAAATCTCGGCCACCAGCGATGTTTATCTGCGGCGGGTCCACGTGACGCCAGGAAGGCCTTCTAACCCCTCTCCAGCCTCACCCTACAACCCCAGTCCTTATTACAAGTCAGGGGCATGTTGTAGACTATCACAATCTTTTCCATCCGGATGGTACTGTACACTGGGGAACATTGGCAAATAAACTATGTACAGCACGTACTGATGGAACTTTAGAGCAAGGTTGTGGCTGCTTTGTTTATTTTATTGCATTTATAAAAGTTCTGCAGGCTCTAAGCCTTGAGTTTTATCTTTATTGTATTAATTATAAAGTCTTACTGTACGAACCAGGTATATGTTCGAAATTATCACAATCTTTTCCATACGTCTGATATTGTAAATTGAGGGAAAATGACAAATCAGTTTTAAATGCAGCAATGGAACTTTGGGCAATGTTTCTGTCGATCTGGCAGCAAAACAGTACACCACAATAAGCAAATTCAGACGAGAACATATTTTTAATACGATCATAGTCATTGGCAGTTAACCTTTAAAGGACAGAAAGTCACTCGTATGCTAAATGAAATCGTCTGGCAGTAACAAGAGGACACAGTTAACCTTCTGACGATGACAGAAATGATAACCATCAGAGTCACTAAACTTTGAAATGGTTACCAGTCAGAGTGAGCTAAAGCCTTCCTAAATGACTCCTCTCTTCATCTCTTGACCCACTCTATCATCATTATCACCATCATCACATCATTACGCCAACCACGATGACGATGACGACGACAACGGTGACTTAACAGGAAGGGTAAATGAACGACAGTGCAATGGAAAACAAACGCTTTAACTCAGGCGTCAATTAGACAACAAATAAATAATAATATACAAGAATAATGAAGTACCGAGATATTCCACCATTACAAACTCCTTCAGCGGCGGAGGTTGTGTCTAGCCCTCATTAATGCCTCCAGGCCCATAACCCAATCAAAAGTCTATTCTTGCTGCTTCCAGACGCTTTTCTTCAACTCAGAGAGAGAAAGAGAGAGAGAGAGAGAGAGACAGAGACAGAGACAGAGACAGACAGACAGACAGACAGACAGACAGAGACAGACAGACAACAGACAGACAGAGAGACAGACAGATAGATAGGCAGACAGATAAACAGACATGCAGACAGACAGAGAGATTTTCGAACTAGTATCTGACACAGCCTTGGTCAGCTGCTCACAGGTGAATGAGGCGCTGACCTGTGGTGGTGCTGTGTACACCATGAGTGGCATAGTCCAAACCCTTCATAATTCCCTGCACCTCGCCGCTGGAAAGACCCTGGCCCAACCCTGGCATGGTGCTGTCTACCACAAGAGGGTGCCCGTTTCCTACATGGTGTGTGTGCTGTACAGTATCAACAGGACGGCCCTACAGAAGCAGCAGCTTACCTGTGGTCGACAGGTCTGTTCAGCCAGACTGACTGACTTGGGTTGAGCAACAACAATGGTTAAAAAAAAAAAAAAAGTCTATAGTAGTCGTAACAAGCAATACACCAAAAACTGCGTCACAGTACTCAGCTCAGGAGAGACTTCAGACCAGAAGAGTTAGATGCACCCTAAAGCTCATCACAATAACACATCTTTCATAAAGTACCGTAAAACATATCGTCTGGAAACACGAAGAATGAAATTACGATACAGTATTATGTTTTCGGACTGAAGGAGTGTCTCTGAGGGAGACAGAAACACAAGTTATTAGAATCTTCCTACCGATGGGCGATTTGATTCAGTCTAGGCGTGACCTTTTCTAAGATAAGGTGTAACTCTTTCAACATAGTGATCGATTTTCGTTATCTTATTATCTATGAGTTCAGACGGTTTTCTTTATCAGAAAGAAATTCTACGCTGTATCAGTGTTAAACACAATCTCTGTAACACTTACACTGCCATGGCAGGGCTTAACTCATTCACTTCGATGACGTCTTAATTTTAACCAACCATACGATTTTATTCAACGATATTTTTAAGCCTGTAGTTGTCAAAAGCCTTATTATGGCTAAATCTAACTACTCTTGTTCCAAAATTTCTACCTTATATAATAACAGCGTCTGGAGGTAATCAGAATTTAACATTAAAAGCCATCGGACTGAAGGAATAGGTCTTTTATCTTCGCTACCTCCAGACGATTTCATTCATCAGTGGGACCCCAGACAGCCACAATCCTGTTGACAGGGGAGACTTAGTAGTACCACTTCCTTATCAACTTACTTTGCATATTACACGTTCATACTCACTTTTATTTTATTTATATCTTTTTAATATCAACATTCTTTGCATCAAATATAAATATGAGGATATTGGGAAATAATTGACAAAAAGAATCGCTGAGGAATAGCTGTAACGACGTGTCCTAATCCATCAACAATATGACAAATAATTCAATGGCTTATTAGTGTTTCCATCAGACCAATGCATTTAACTTAAGCAGGGGCTCAGCAGTGACAGAGACACTGAAAACTATATCTAGCCTCTTAATTCGAAGTCTCTCCAAAAGACGTGAACTGAAGGCGTTAACTCGCTGACATTTTACATCGAACTGGGGCGGGCTGGACTTTACTGAACGCTGCGGTGTTACTGATCACTCCTATCTTGAGTAAAACCGCCTGCCGATAGTCTCACTTAAATTTTAATTATGTCACAGTAGTGAAGGGGTTAACAGGGGTGGATGTGTAAGAGACGCAGCACAGAGGCGGATGATGTTCCTTTGTGCTTAGAACAGGGCGTCTCTGGTGGATGGAGTGCAGCAGAGTGATGTGTAAATCTATCTTGGTGGTCAAGGCATTACCGGAGCACAGAGAAGAGATACCTTGCAACTTGACCTGCGCGCGCGAGCACTCACACACACACACACACACACACACACACACACTCTCTCTCTCTCTCTCTCTCTCTCTCTCTCTCTCCCTCTCTCCGAACACTACAGCCGGTCATTCCCCCCTCCCTCCACCTCCTCGTCCCCCTCTCACCTCCCCAACACCGAAACATCAATGGAGAAAGTTAAAGCGCAATTTTCAATCTCTCCGGCTCCTTCCATCCCTCTGTCACCTGTCCTCTTTACCTGTGTCGCCGTCAGCTTATCTCTCTCTGCCCCGTCTGCCTCCTGACCTCCCTCACCTCGCCTCTCTCCCACACACACACCTGACCGGGTGCCTCTTAACTATGTTGCTGCAGGCTCTGACTGTGCAGATAGTGGATGCAACACTACCGTACTACTATTACTACTACTACTGCTGCTACCACCGTTGCTACTACTACTGCTACTGCAACTGCTAGTAAGATCACTAATATAGTTATTCATGTTGCGACGACCATTATTTCTGCTACTACAACTACCGCTATTCATCATCATCTCATCATCACTTCCGACGCCTTGCTCTTAATGATTTTTTTTTTTTTATTCCCCAGAACAAAACCCGCTACAGTTTTTGTTATATTCAGGTCCCCAAGTGAACTACCTGGTAAACAGGAATAACCGGGACACAGCCAAGGCCTATTCCTTCCTGTATTAAAACTGAATGTTGGGTAGGTTCACCAGCTACAACTACTAGTCGACTACCACCTGCGGTACTACTACTACTGCTACTACTTTCAGAACCTACAAGAGCCAATGAAGTCCACCCAAGGCCACCCCTAGACCGCATAGCAGCCAATTAATGTTAACCGGCCCTTCTATGCTTTCTCTTTCTATCCCCTTTCACTTGTTTCTGCTTAATTACAGACAGTGTTCTTCGACCATTACTTCTATTACCATTACTAAACTACTACTACTGTACTACTACTACTACTGCTGCTACTACTATTACTACTACTGTCTACACAACTACAGTCACTAGTCACATTTCGGACATTACATACAATACACGACTACTGAACGTACGATAATCTACGACCGCCCACATTTTATTGTTGTCAAACCATCACCACCAACATCATCACTGTCACCATCAAATTCACCATCATCATAATCATTCTCATTATCATAAACATTCCTTATTCTGCCTCACTTCGTCCACACACAACAACTAAAAACTATTGCGCGCGCACACACACACACACACACATACACATACACACACACACACACACACACACACACACACACACACACACACACACACAAGACTACATGGTTCCCTACAACTACCTACACAAATACCTACATAAGCACCTGCAGCACAACACAAACTACCACCTACACAGCCAATAACAGGTACCTTAAATCAACTAGCGACTCACCTCCACCTCGACTAACACCCACATGCAATCTAAGTAACTACCTATCACCACCTATGCAACACAACCCGTTACCTACACCCGGCTAAGTATGGTACCATCCTGCACAGCAAATGGATCGGTAAACAGCCTACGAACACAAGCACCTATACCCACTCACCCAACTAGCCATCTATCCATCCATCCATCCATCAGTCTATCCATCACATAACCACCATACATCCACCTTCTTACTGCATGCCACCTACATCCTTCCACTATGTAGCCACCTTCAACCACAGCTCCCCGTCCAACCCACCCACACACATCCACGTTCCTACTTACCCATCTACACCAACCCAGTGATCATCTGCATATGTATCTACACCCTACCCACTCATCTATACAGAATCCATCCTACCCAACCACCAAACTACATCGACTCGTTAATCATTTACACGAGAACCTACAATCCACCCATCTACCAACCCACTACACACAAACAACTAAACAACAACTAACGAAGCTGCATCCACTCACCATTCACCTCCACAAGTACCTATTACTCAACCACTCACCACCTATGAACGACTCTCTTAAACCCGCCCAACCACCTGGTTTACACACACCTGAACAACAACCTACTTTCCTACCCACCCACATACATTCATACATTCACCCACTAAACATTTTCCACATATACTTACATTCCACCCACTCACACATCTAACTTCCTACTCATCCACCTATGTCAATCCACTATATACCCCGCCGCTGCGGCTGAGTGCTGAACATCCCTGACTTCGAAGCTGCCCGCCCGTTAGCGCTGGGGTTGGAATCCTGGTGCGGGCAGTTGGCGTCACTCGACTCAGGTGTCCATCCACCCTCTGTAGGCTGGTAGGTAAAATGAGTACCTAGGGATACACGTAAGGGTGGTGATTTTGGTAACCTCAGTGATGCAGTGGCCATGTATCCCAGAATACTGGGCAAAAATTCTTCTACAAGTTCAAAGGTCTATGTTACGGAGATGATCATCGCGGCGAAGCGCCTCATTGTGTCTGCCCCCACCTTTACCTTCATATACTGATTTACACAAGTACCTATACCGGTAACTCATCCACCTTTTCACTTACAGCCCTGTTACATATCTATCCATTCATCCACATCCAAGTACTCACACATCCACATGCCTACATCCATCCATTAGGCTATTCATTTACATACGAACATTCAACGCACCCATCGAATCATCCACTCCCTCCCACATACAACTCATCCACCCACCTATACATGAACCCATACCCACCCACATGCTGTACAACACATTCACTCACCTACCTACCCACCCACCCACCCACCAAGCCATGCATCCATACCCACCACTACATCAAATCCACCCGCCCACCTATCCATGCATCCACACCCACCCACAAACAACACAACCAACCACCTACCTAACCTCCCACCAAGCCATGCATCCATACCCCCCCACTACAACAAATCCACCCACCTACCTACCAACCCACTTATACATGCATCCACACCCACCTACATCCAAAACATCCACCCACCTAACCATGTATCCATACCCATCCAATACAACAAATCCACCCATCCGCTTACCCACCTACCTATCGATGCATCCACACCCATCCACACAGAACACATCTACCCACCCATCCATCCACAACCCACTTACAACCATCCACTTATCCATGCATCCCCTCCCACCCATTGCACACCCACCTGCAATCCATAACCTACCCACAAAGCACCTACAACCCACCCAATTATCCGTGCATCTACACCCACTCACATAAAACCTAGCAAACCACCCACCCACCTGCCTACCCGTAACCTACCTACAAACCGCTCATCTAACACCCACCCACTACACACCCACCAACCCACCTACAAACCGCTCACCCAACACCCACCCACTACTCACCCACCTACAATCCCTTACTCACCCACAACCCACCTACACAGGCCGCCTCTGAGGTCCAGTAAATTGCTTCACATTTTTTCTCCTCGGCCCCAACTTCGCCATCACGAGGCTTAATTAAATATCAAGTCGGTAAACATGCATCCGACATTTATTCAGAGTTTTCATTTTTCAGGACTCGAGACTGAGGTAATCTGGCCCATCAACCTCGTGGAGGGAGAAAAAAAAGAAAAAGAAAAGTGGAGGGCGAAAAAAAAAAAGAGAAAAAGGGAGATAGTCTAATTACTCTCTCTCTCTCTCTCTCTCTCTCTCTCTCTCTCTCTCTCTCTCTCTCTCTCTCTCTCTCTCTCTCTCTCTCAAAGACACTAAATTATGAGACAGGGCACTTCCTCAATGTTTTTACCAGACTACCATATGCGTTGAGGCATGTAAACCAGATTAGACAGGATAAGTCAGGCTGCTGGATATGCAGATTAGGTTAGGAAAGATAGCTAGATATTTGGGATACGACTGGTTAGGTTAGGTCAGGGTATGTGTCTCTTACGATGACTAGCTGGATCAACATTCTTACATAATGATCAATTACTAGGTGTTTAGGCTACACTAAGTTAAGTCAGATTACGTTAAGTCGGGCTATGTTTTCTGTCCCAGTTGTTTAACAGAACCATTTTGCCATAACGGTCCTTCCAGCAGCATAGATCTACAACCAACTGAGCTGAGTAGATTAAAATACACCTCCTATGACTCTTCCCTCTGCCCTCAATGACTGGATACCTTTCACATCAAACCAAGGTTGTTGTTAGGGCAGAGTATGAGACTCTTTGGTTAAGCTTGGAAGTTAGGTTACGTTACTTGATTTTAGATAAGCTAAGGTCCAGTGGGGTAGGTTGGGTTAGGTCAGGTCAGACTCTAAAATACTACGGTTTGGTTATAAGGTTAGGTTAACGAAAGATTAGGTGAAGTCAGACTGATGGACAGCCTATTGTGGAGAAGTAAGGTTAGGTTAGGTAAGGTTTTGCTGCCCGCCCCAGTAGAGTTAACCAAAATATTGTTGCTATGCTTCTCATCTCTACTCTCCTGGCCGGACACCCTCTTACACCACCGCCAGGTTTGAGTCATTTGCGTCCCCGGCCACCTCAATGTCCAGTATTTAACGAATTTACTGGTCACTACCGAATTTACCCGGCCTCTCTCTTCATAAACACCCATCAGACTACACTTGCTTCACTCAACAAGTGGAACATTTGGATGCAAAACTATGGCTTACGGGAAGGAGAGCAGGCAAGATGTTGGGGAGGGGAGGAGTTAAGGGGAGGGAGGGGAGAAAGACTGAAAGGGAGGCAGAAGAGGAGCAGAGAAGCCAGGCGGAAGAGAAAGGGGATGGCGGAGATACGGAGGGGTGAGAGAAAGATAAAATGATAAAGGAAAAGGGAAGGAGAAATGAGAAGCGGAAGATGGGAAGGGGGAAGGGGGCGGAGGACGAAGGGGCAAGGAATGGGATGAAAAAGAGGAGGGGAAAGTGGTGGAGGCATAATGGAGGGGAAAAATGGTGGAAGAAGGAGAGGAGAAAGGGTGTAGGAAGGAAAAGGAGAAAAGAGTAGAAGTTGGGGAACAGAAATAATCCGGCCAGTATTTTCTTTTACTGAAACCTTCACTATACTCTTTTTTCCACCATGCTGACCAAGAAAGGTGGCATAAGACATTCTAATTGTCGCTTGTAGTGATATTCAAGTATTTAACTAAGTACACTGAATACCCGAACAGAATTCATTTCAAAACCATTTGAATCCAGCATGTGTAAAGAATGCATTTTTTATGAAGCTGGAATTTTATTTCAAATTCGACAAGTGTATTAAAAATTCAGTAGGTGAGGTCTTCCACTCATGGCTGTATATGAAATACATACTCTGACGTGTTTCAGTCTCCTACGGAGAGAGAGAGAGAGAGAGAGACAGAGAGACAGACAGACAGACAGAGACAGACAGACAGACAGAATGGGGAAGGGAAATGAAGAGAATATATGACACTGATGTGGTTGCAAGGAGCAGAGGAAGACCGAAAACTAGATGGAGAGGGAAGGTACGCACGGTAAAAAAGTATCGCGCTGGAGGGGTACGATGATATCCGAAATGATAAATATAGCTTGTGTAGTGCTAGGAAATTTGATTGATTATCATCTGAACATGCATCCAGTAACAATATCAACCAAAAATTGTGATAAGAAACCCACCTATGACATATTTATGTAAGCATGTCTGACAACAAGGGGGAAAAGGCATCAAACATTTCTAGAGTCCATCGTCCGTTGTGTCATATTGTTTCGGGCCAAATGTGCACCGATACTTTTCTTATCTTGTGTACACAAGTCAAGGAAGATGGTGTGGGACGTAACCAGGTAGGGAACAGAAATACCCTCAGGTCCTATTGTTGAGGCCATCTCTCACAGAAAACGGCATCATAAAACAGACAAATGGATAGACAGACACACAGGTAGTTAACCAGCACACAACTGGTCTTTCCTCTTTTTTGAACTCTTACGGGTCTCATTTTCACGTAACACCTAATGAAATAATCCCATTAACTATTTTGTGAAAAGAAAAAAATGAAGTGGTTTACCGACCTGCGTGCTCAGAGAGTTCCGTGGATCATTTGCCATCTTGGTGAGGACGATGGTAATAATGATGATAAAAATGATGACGGTGATGATGCTAATGATGAGGAAAATTATGATGACGACAGTAATGACGATGAGGAACAGTGATCATCAAAATAATGATGCAAATGACGGCGATGCCCTGACCAAAATAAGAAATGGCTAATTAGTAATAAAGGACCAACTTATGATTATGGATGAAATATGGAAGAATGTGGGCGTGGTGGCGGGCTTCTGTCGCTCCAGCAAGGATATTTATGATCCAAGATTACAAGAGGCTTATCATTACCTAGACTAAGCTAATAGAATTTGGGTCTTAGGAGAGATTGTTTCTAACCCCTGCATCCCGACGGGTATTGCCCAAGCTTAATAAAGTCTAGCGGTACCAGAATAATACATCTTGCGTCCCCGAGGCCAAAGGATTAAAGAACATGCAGTATTTGTTTTATCCCTTACAACTGCTAACTGTTAAACGGTCACTACTCTCTTCTCATTGTTGTAGTGTGTGTGTGTGTGTGTGTGTGTGTGTGTGTGTGTGTGTGTGTGTGTGTGTGTGTGTGTTTGATTAAATAATGATTCCATCCTCTTCATAGTTGCGCGCGCGCACACACACACACACACACACACACACACTGTGTGTTTGATTAAATAATGATTCCATCCTCTTCATAGTTGCGCGCACACACACACACACACACACACATTCCCTCCGTGGCGACCACAGGCCTCAAACATGGCCCTCCTCCTCCACTTTGTACATCTTAGTTTAACGGTTCATAATTAGCCAATAACTGCAAGTACTCTAGTTTATTATCATTACAAGCGACTTAATTGACGGTAACGATAAAAGAGTACCCGTGCTGGCGCCTGCAGCCACAAGTGCCTTCCCTGATGACTTGTGGCCCGACCGCACACACACATTTACCCGATACACACCTGCAAGACACCCGCCAAACACCTTTAAAATACTTCCTGAAACCTACTAAACACATGCAAAATACCTGCTACACCTACAAAATACCTGCCACGCACCTGCGAAAGACCTGCTAAACACCTGTCAAATGCCTGCCAAACATCTGCAAAATACCTATTACACCAACCACATAACCTGCCACACACCTATAACATACCTGTTGCCCCCTACAAACTACCTACCACACACCTGCAAAATACCTGCCAAACACCTACAAAATACATGTTGCATTTATGAAATACTCACAACTACCGCACACAAGATAAATACAGCTGCATACTTATAAAATACCTGCTCCACACCTGTAAAATACCTGCTACACACCAAAAAAATTCGTGCCACATACCTGTCCAATATCTACTACACACCTGAAAATACCTATTACATACCTGTCAAAAACTACACACCTGCCAAGGACTCCTGCCACATACCTACAATATACTTCACACACATCTACCAAATGCCCTGCAATGACACACCAGCCACGCACCTCAATCTTTAAAAAAATTTATTCACATACCTGACTCATACTGCACACCTCTCACACTGTTCACTAGTCTCCTCCAAAACCATCACATCCCTTATATTCCTGCCGCACAACTCACACACTTACTATACACCCCACATACTTGCCAAAACTCTCACACACTCGTCTTGCACCTGCCACAGACCTTCCACATCTTCCACAGACACTTGACACACCCGCCACAAACCTCACACTTGCCGCATAGGCTTCCTCATAAACCTGCCACACACATTTTCCACACGCCGAACATACATCGCGCACAACCTCGCACCCCCCTCCACACCTCACATACTGTCCCACACACCTGCCATTCACACCTCAAATGTCCGCCATATACCCAGCACATCCCTGACATACCTCCTACACAACCACACACAGCTGCAACAAACCTACCACGCACACCACATGCGCCACACACCTACCACACAAACTACACACATCTGCCACGTATCTATCACACCTATCATATACCCGCCCACACACACACACACACACACACACACACACAAAACCACCACCACCACCGCAAAAAAAAAAAAAAAAAAAAAAACTGCGACCCCTCAGGAACTAATTTGTTTTTGCCTTTTTTCACTAATTGGTCTCTTATCATTATAATGGGAATTTATGGATATTAGTGCGGGGTATTATTATAGTAAGGCCAGAATACTTTAAGCCTTTCAACTGCGAATTTACTTAGGAAGAGCAGGGTCTTTCTTAGGCCAGGGGGTGGCCTGTGTGGGTGAGGATGACGGTGTAGGTGCCTTGTGTGCAGTGGCGTAGCGTGGGGGGGGGGCCACAGGGGCGGTTGCCCCGGGCGCAAAATTTTTAGGGGCGCAAAATAAAAAATAAAAAATTAAGTAGTGATAATAAATAAAAAATAGCGCACCCTACCCCTCATACAGAAAATCTCCCAATGTTCGAACATTCTACACAGTTTTTCAGCATGACGGGCAAATAAACGTTGCCACGTAACATTTACATTATTTTTCTCGCTAATTACAGCCACACTGTCCTCTTGTAATCCTTATCGGTGAAATGGCATTCCCCCGAGCTAGACCCTGTATTGGATCATACAGCCCCGCTAGGTTACAGGAGCGCGCTACCATTGCCGGCATAGCAGTCCCGGGCGAGGCTCGAACACGCAATCCCCCGATTACGAGCTTGATGCTCTACCACTGAGCCACCGAGCCCCCTCCTTATCAGTGAATTACATAATGCTTGTTAATAGCGTGATTTCTCGTTTGAAGGTACCGGTACTGTTATGTTCCATAACTTGCACAAAAAATCATATTTAAAAAATTCATAATTTCAAAGAGTTGCAAGGGCGCCTAGATAGCCTCGCTCCTCCTCCCCTACCCGCCTCGTCTCGTGTGACACTGATACGTTGCGTAATTTTTTAAATCCACCTCACGCCTCAAGTAATCCTTAAAATGCATATGTGTATAGAAGACTTTCTACTCAAAATGACATATTCTTTCACCTCTACAAATATTTGCAGAAACTCGTGTTATACGTTGTATTTATGAAACATGCTGTGGCCTCCTTTATTTGTGCATGTGGCACAATGCGATCGGTAGATTAAGATCTGTCGAAATATCAAAATACTGTTGCCAAGTAATGTTCCCGCCAATTTACTGCTGCAACACCAACACAGAGTAAAACATGATTTATTTATTTATTTATTTTTTTTTTTTTTAATACAAAGATCTTGGGTCGTTTACCCCTACCTTGGGTTCTTGGAGATAAATTCGAAAAATCACGTGGATTTTTTTTTTCTTTTGACGTCCAAATAATTATACACATTAAACCTGGAAAATATATTTTAACTTTAATGAACAGTATGAAATGTTCGTCTGTAATAACGTGTACCCACCCTGTGAACTGTGTGTACAGATGCAAAAGCGCTTTCCTTTTGGTGAGGAAAATGTGCTGGCATTACTCAATATTTTTGATCCAAAAGTAGCTCTATCTCCCAGAAGAACAAAAGCAACTGCAAAATTGGTGGTACACTTCCCTACTCTCGTAAAGGAGAAAGAGCTGGATTCTCTTCAGGACAGTGGCAAGAGCTGCAGCATTCCAGGTCAACTCTTCAGCATCTCAGTCAATCAGCAACATATTTCTGGCATGAAATGCTCGGAATTACTGATGGGAATAATCATTCTAAATTTGAATGTCTTTCAAGATTAATGTGTGATCTTATAGTTCTACCACATTCTTCTGCGTTAGTTGAGAGATTGTTCTCACAAATGACTATGCTAGAAACCATCGCCACAAACAGATTGTTCACCCACACAGCTGTCAATCGGTTGTTTGCAAAATAAACCATCGCTTGACAAGAAGTACCGTGCTTTGAATGGATACCATCAAATGAACTCATCAATGACATGAAAAATTACAATATTGGCCAGTGTTATGGAGATAAGTGTTGCAGCACAGCAGGCAACACGTATCCTGCCGACCAGACCGAAGTTGCCAGTAGCAGAAAGGAAAACATAGAGGTTTATGTACAATAATTCTATCTATCTATCTATCTATTGCCAGACGCCTTAATCCCTTATACGGGGTGGCCACAAACAAATCGCCTCCACCTCACCCTGTCCCCCGCCATTTCACTGCCTTGCTCCCATTTCACACCCCCTTCTCTCATATACCTCTCCACTCCATCCCTCCATCTCATCCTTGGCCTCCCCCTCCCTCTCTCCCCCTCAATCTCACTCACATACACTCTCCTCATCAGTCTCTCACTCTCCATCCTCTCCACATGGCCAAACCACCTCAGCGTGTTTCTCCTAATGCTTCCTACCACATCCACATCCACACCACAACGCTCCTTCACATCCTTATTTGTCAGTCTGTCTCTCCATGTGACTCCACAAGCTCCTCTCAAATAACTCATTTCCACTGCTCTCACTCTTGATTTGTGTCCATCCAACAACGTCCAAACTTCACTTCCATACGTCAGAGTTGGTATCACAAAACTGTCATGTAATAACTTTTTCACTTCCATGCTCACTTCCCTATTTCTTATCACTGCTTTCAAAGAACCAGCAATCTTTCTTCCTTGTTGTACCCTTTCAAGCACTTCACCCTCCAAACTTCCATCCTTACTCATCACACTCCCCAAGCACTTAAACGTACTCACATTTTCCATTTCCTCATCATCCAACCTCACTGTACATTCACTGACTTCACCTCTCTCAAAGACCATAACTTTACTTTTCCCTACATTCACCTTTAAATTCCGTTTCTTACACACTCTCCCAAACTCATCCACCAAGCCTTGCAGCTCCCCTTCATCTTCACTTAACAACACAGTATCATCTGCAAACAACAGTACAGGGAGTTTCCAAACACTGCCCTCTCTCATTAGGGCTACTCCAACATCCACTGTCCTACCTTGTATCTCTTTTATAACCCCATCCATATACAGATTGAACAACCATGGAGACATGACATATCCCTGTTTCAGCCCAGCCTTCAAATAGAAAAACTCACTCAGTTCACTATCCACACGCACTGCAGCCTTAGTACCGTCATACATACTCTTCACAGCATTCAACAACTTCCCATCTACTCCATATATTCTCAATACTCTCCACAATCCTTGTCTATCCACCTTGTCATATGCTTTCTCCAACTCCATGAAGGCCGCATACAACTTCTTTCCCTTCTCTAGACACTTTTCCACTAAAGATCTAAGAATGAATATCTGATTTACACAACCTCTTCCCTTCCTAAAGCCTCCCTATTTTACTCCAACTAATTCCTCTGCTGTATAAAAACATAAAAGATGAGTTGAAGGAGCTATACCTGTATTTATATGTACATATAAAACTTGTTACGAAAATCTTGTTACATATATATATATATATATATATATATATATATATATATATATATATATATATATATATATATATATATATATACATATATATATATATATATATATATATATATATATATATATATATATATATATATATATATATATATATATATGTAATTTTTTAATGGCTACTTCTTCCTTAGCCTTTGTCATTCTTTTTCTAAACCTGCCCTCCTCTCTTCCTATTTCTCCCATCTTTCCTGTCACTACTTAATGCTTTTTTTCCGTTACAGGTGGCTTTACATTGAGTGACAAGCCAAATGGTTTCCTGTAAGCCAAGAAACCATTTACAACGCTGGGTGGTAACCATATAACCAAACCATACGTGCTCCCTACGTGTCAAGTGGGTTGGTGGAGGGTTAGTGCCCCTCCCTGTAAAACAAGTAACTCAGAGTCAAATGGCCACCCCGTACGGGATTATGGCGTCTGGCAATAGATAGATTAAACATTTACGAAAGTGAAGAAATGGTTATGCAATGAAGTATTTTCTTAAAATACATGTGCTTGGGGGGTAAGGGGTTCAATCACTGGACTGGTGGAAGGGACTCAGGGAGTGCTAGCTGGCCACGGGTTAGGGGGCGCAATACTTTCCTTGCCCCGGGCGCTGGCAACCCAAGCTACGTGTGTGTGTGTGTGTGTGTGTGTGTGTGTGTGTGTGTGTGTGTGTGTGTGTGTGTGTGTGTGTGTGTGTGTGTGTGTGTGTGTGTGTGTGTGTGTGTGTGTGTGTGTGTGTGTGTGTGTGTGTGTGTGTGTGTGTGTGTGTGTGTGTGTGTGTGTGTGTGTGTGTGTGTGTGTGTGTGTGTGTGTGTGTGTGTGTGTGTGTGTGTGTGTGTGTGTGTGTGTGTGTGTGTGTGTGTGTGTGTGTGTGTGTGTGTGTGTGTGTGTGTGTGTGTGTGTGTGTGTGTGTGTGTGTGTGTGTGTGTGTGTGTGTGTGTGTGTGTGTGTGTGTGTGTGTGTGTGTGTGTGTGTGTGTGTGTGTGTGTGTGTGTGTGTGTGTGTGTGTGTGTGTGTGTGTGTGTGTGTGTGTGTGTGTGTGTGTGTGTGTGTGTGTGTGTGTGTGTGTGTGTGTGTGTGTGTGTGTGTGTGTGTGTGTGTGTGTGTGTGTGTGTGTGTGTGTGTGTGTGTGTGTGTGTGTGTGTGTGTGTGTGTGTGTGTGTGTGTGTGTGTGTGTGTGTGTGTGTGTGTGTGTGTGTGTGTGTGTGTGTGTGTGTGTGTGTGTGTGTGTGTGTGTGTGTGTGTGTGTGTGTGTGTGTGTGTGTGTGTGTGTGTGTGTGTGTGTGTGTGTGTGTGTGTGTGTGTGTGTGTGTGTGTGTGTGTGTGTGTGTGTGTGTGTGTGTGTGTGTGTGTGTGTGTGTGTGTGTGTGTGTGTGTGTGTGTGTGTGTGTGTGTGTGTGTGTGTGTGTGTGTGTGTGTGTGTGTGTGTGTGTGTGTGTGTGTGTGTGTGTGTGTGTGTGTGTGTGTGTGTGTGTGTGTGTGTGTGTGTGTGTGTGTGTGTGTGTGTGTGTGTGTGTGTGTGTGTGTGTGTGTGTGTGTGTGTGTGTGTGTGTGTGTGTGTGTGTGTGTGTGTGTAAGAATAATAATTTTCCGTTTATTTATTCTTCGCAGACAGTGGCTGAAAATACACAGGTCCTAAATCTAGTAAAATAAATAGGTCCTTAATCTAGTATCCTAATCTAAGGGGGTCAACAGGTTGCCCCTTGCTGCTCCTGAGGGGCGCTGATACTACCAAGCCTCATCGATGCTGGAGTGAGGCAAAGGCACAAGAGAACAGACCGCCTAATCTTTTTACCCCGTTGAGTTTCGAACCACTGCGGTTCTTCCACCACATTTGACAGGTGAGAGCTCACCTCACCCACGTAAGCAAAGCGGCCTGAGCAGTGCTCGAACATGGGTCACTTGGGCCCAAGTTCGAGCTATGCTCAGGCAGCTTTGCTTGCGTGATGACTGTGAATTGCGGAAAGCGTGGGTGTATAAGGGTTACTGTGGATTAGGGTACGCGTGGGTGTATAAGGGTTACTGTGGATTAGGGTAAGCGTGGGTGTATAAGGGTTACTGTGGATTAGGGTACGCGTGGGTGTATGAGTAACTGTGGATTAGGGTAAGAATGGGTGTAAGTGTGACAGTGAATGTGTGTGGCAGTTAGAGGGTGAGTGGTTATGGACGAGGCTGAGTGTGTGTGAGTGTCTGTAGTCTGACTAACTGACCCAAAACTAGGGTGGTTGTGGGTAAGGGTGACTGTGTGTGTGTGGGAAGCGGGGTGAAGCTAACTCAGGGTGAGGATAAATTGGAATGCAAAGGAAAACAGACAACAACACGCCCGGTGGTTCTTTCAAATCAGTCTGCTACCGAGTGGGTTGTGACTTATTTTATTTTATGCATCAATGCTAAGGACAGCAAAAGAAAAAAGCTCCATCCATCCATCAATCTCTTCAGCCGAGGCCAGCAGAAAAATGAGGACAATCATTAGAAGGAAAAAATCGTCATGGAAATTTCACAGCAAATGATGAACGGAAAATAAGACTTCATTATCTTTATAAAAATAAAAGTAACATTTGGTTACGTGCATAACGATACTTAGCTGCTGGTTTTTCTCCTGTGATCTGGATGAAAGGATCACAAACATTAATATTGTACTACCCACTCGTGAACGAACTTACCTGGAGATTAGAAGCTAGATGTCGGTAACACTCCAAACAATTTTTCAACCAGAACAAAAGTACTAGATGTGGAAGCTTCATGGATCTTCGGTTAGCGCATTTGGCTTGTGGCGTGATGTGGTATGGGAGGGTGATTTTGAGTGATATGGTATGGCGTGCTGTGGCATTTCTATGGTCGCTAAAGTCGTCGGTAATGAAGCAGCTCGCATCCGAAGACGTTGGTGAGAGACAGAAGGGCAGTCCCTCCTTGAAATGCTCCTTCGGATCTAAAAATTACATTACAGTCTACTAAACTGCAACGCAGTATGCTCTGTGTGGGCGACAGTGAGTGTAGGTGAGTGATGAGTGACTATGCGAGTAAGGATGAATGGTTGTAGAGGTGACTGAATGGGATGGACAGCGGAGGCTGACTAATTATGAGCAGCGGTGATGGTAACTTTGTTGGTGAAGGTGACTGTGTCGCTGTGTGAAGGAAACTCAGGTTGAGAAGAAGCCAGTAACGGTATGAGCCACTAGAAAGCAAACTTCTCATCCGCAGGTCACGCAAGACAGCGAACAAATAGTTGATCATCGTCGTCATCATCATCAGCAGCAGGAGTATCACAGTCGTCAATACCAACACCATCAAAACCGTATTCCTACAATCATAAATCGGGTGGGTCAGATCCAGCACACACACACACACACACACACACACACACACACACACACACACACACACACACACACACACACACACACACACACACACACACACGCCAGATGAGAAAAGAAAAAGCTACTATCCAAGTGTCAAGCGAAAATGACCAAGACCTCCAAATACTCATCATTCAATCCTCCGCAATTGACAAAATAAAAAGGTAAAAAGTAGCTACCATATACATCGTTCAGCCCTCCTAAAAAAACAAAAGTGTATATATACGGCCCGTTCGTCAAAATTCACCAAACCGGCCTTGATACACTAATGAACCGAGTCTTCGATACCACAGTCTTTTTTTTTTTTTTTCATTCAGTCATTCACCCAATCACTTTCTGGATATTCACTTTTGCTGGGCGGCTTTGTAACAACCGTATGTTTTCAGTTTTTGTCAGATACAGTTCTACTCAGTATGCTACAGTTCTTGTCTACGCTACTTTTAGTTAAGATTAAAAAGGCTCCGAATACAATCATCGATATATATATATATATATATATATATATATATATATATATATATATATATATATATATATATATATATATATATATATATATATATATATTAGTTTCACATATTGCCATACATGATGTAAATTTCATTTAAAATTTTTACAGCTAAGAATGAAAGTGCTCATATAATCTCATTCAACTTTCTTCACTACCAGAGATACGTTTATCTAATGTAGTACTAAAATCTTCTTCCTTAATGCTCTCATTCAATGGTACAATTAAATCCCGGTCGGACTCCAAAGGCTCTGCATACCATCATCCAACTTTCTTCGGCAACTGAGAAAATTGTTCCATACCTGAGATTACCAGTTCACCTGCAGTCACCTCGTTATATAACAATCCTCGGCTATCTAATAAACGGCGCGGGAATGAGACTCGATCTCAGAAGCTGGAGTGAGAAAAAAAAAAAAACAATTAAATTATTACAGTTGTCACATACACTACAATACAGGTAATATAGTGCGAGAGTAGAGCTTTTTGTGGCTATAAAAGTAGAGACGAAGCTAGCTGGGTCCCAAACATTCCTACACATAGCTTGCAAAGGCATGACGAGAGACAGAGAGACAGAGAGAGAGAGAGAGAGAGAGAGAGAAGGGGACGAGGATATCAGAGTACAAACAGATATACAGACTGCAGGTACAGTTAATCAGAGTAGTCAGCGAAAGAATATATACATTTTTACTGGGTGAATATGAGATACTTTTTACTGACTAAATTAACATCAGCCGCCATTTGCTCCTCAGTTCGATAACGTCTTCTTCATTTTACTGAGGCTACTCCCCCCCTCCCCCGATATTATTTTTAAAAAATGCTTTGACCGAAGGGGTTCGTCTCATCGGCTTGATAGGCCAATCATCTACTATAAGATTTCGACGAACGACAAGCAATTTTATTCATCCTTGAAAAGAGAGAGATTCGACTGTTTTTTTTTTTTTTCTGCTGCCTGTACGATAACAATACATCTTTCTTGACCACAGTAATGTTACTTTTTTTTTTTTTTTTTACATTAACATCTTCACGACGACGACGTCATATTTTATTCCATTCTCTACGTAAGGCATCACTAACTGAATGGTAGAAACAAGGGTCATTAATCCCCTCACATCGGGAAACCCCATGAACCGTATCAAATCATTTGGAGGTAGCAAGAACCAACTGTAAACTACGTCATCATAACACTGGGTTAAAGATACCTTTGATGAGGACAACCCACTGGCCAACAGCCACATGTGGCCACTTCCCTAAAATGCGTGGCCAACTCGATTTACGCGAAGCAAAACATATACCTGTAAAAACTTCAGAAAATATACAGATTTCCCTATGAATGTAAGCCACTGCAGTTTTTTTAATCAGTCTACGCCGTGTACAATACTGATCTTTTAAAGCTGACTGAATATAAGAGGATATTTTTCCATTAACTGTGTCATAATCCTTTTGTCCGGCAACCAGACATATGAAGTAAGAGCAGAAACGAGACGGAAACTCATCGTGTGAACCGGTCCAAGGATAAAAAGTCCTGGTAAAACAGGGGTGGCGAAGTTAAAGACATCACCAGAACAGCGGGGCAGCACAGCAACACCGCCTCACCTGACACCACTCTAATGAACCCATCCTCGGGAAATGTGAGGACGCCGGGTACTAATGCAAAATGAGCTCCGTCTTGTCGGACAATTACTGATAACTAAACGAGAATCAAGTAGCAGGATCATGATAAGGTGGGGTAGGGTAGGGATGTGCTGGATCTAACCTCTCTCCGTCCCCCTGCCCCTCCCCCTTCCTAGATTACACCCCTCCTCCAAGTAATGCCCATGCCGCTCCTCCTCTCTGTATGTTACCTCCTCCATTCTCTGCTCCCCTCCTCTCACATGTTCCTCTTCCTCTTTGATGCTCTGACACACAATCCCCTTTCAAGAGGCTCCAACCTTCCCCCCCCCCCCACTTACATATTTCTCTCATTCCTGAAACTTCCTGCCTTCTGCAGATGCTCAACCTCCCCTCTTTAAAGATCCCCCTCCCCTCTCTGTATATTCACCTCGTTCCCATGTCTTCTTGAATTACTCTTTCTTTTTTTATGTGTCCGACTCTGGGCATAGGTTTCACAGCCTGCTCTTAAGGCCCAGTAGTCCTCCTACATATCATACACCTCTACATGTCACCACATCGGCGCTAGCACCCACCGTCCATATTGAATACATGCTAGGGCTGTCTCATACAGGACTGGTGTATTGGTATTAGCAAAGGTATTTTTACATGTCGGCGGGTCTTTTGGTAAATCAGTAAAGTCTGATTTTATGAAATTCATAAGCTTAAACTGTTCCCTGTCCCAGCGGGGATTTGAACTTGGGTCCAGTAGAACCGCAGGCCATCTCTCTACCGATAAGCCACCGCCTTCCCCTAGATGCTTTCATCCCCCCTCCTCTACAGTATAGGGGAAATGCATCTCCTTAGATACTTCCCTCCGTCCCATATCTTCCTCCCCTCTCTTGATATTTTCACCTTCCCCCTCTCCAGATGCCAGTCCCTTCAGCAGAAGTGCCCTTCCTCCTTTCACCTACCTCCCCTCTCTGGATGCTCTTACCCCCACCCTGTCCAGATGCTCCTCTCCTGCACCCCCCAAATGCTCTTAACCCCCATCCTTCTCCCCTTCCTTATACAATATGCTCCCACCTGAACTCCTTCCTCCCCACCTCGCTTCCACCTCCTCACCCATCTCCATATGCTCCTCTTCTTCCCTCATTAACCCCCTCCCCCATCTCCATATGCTCCCCTTCTTCCCTCTTTCTCACCCTCTCCAAATGTTCTCCCCTCTTCCATGTGCTCCAGTCGCACATTAAATCCTGCCGCAACTCCCTGGATTACTCCTCCTCTTCTTCCTTAATTCGACACCTAAAGGAACAAGTCTATTCGCTCATCTCGCACGTCTCTGTCATTGCGTTCTCCTTCATGATACTCTCAGCCTGTCCCTCACTCATCCTCAATGCCATCACGCACTTTGGTAGCTAATAACTGCTACTTCCAGGCGATTTATGCAGTATGGAAGAGCCACCTGGTAGTGAGGGGACTACTGAAGCCTGTATCCCATCCCTCTAGTTCTAAGGTCTCTCGAACTGAATACGACTGTCCCTCTCTAGCAAGAACTATATAAAAAAACGCCCACGGACTGAATAGGGGTAAGTAGCAGCCTTCTCACTCTTAAACAGCAGTATTCTTACTCTTAAGCAGCCGCATTTTACCCTTAAGCATCAGTCTTATCACACTCAAGCAGCAGCATTCCCACCCTTCAGCAGCAGCATTCCCACCCTTCAGAAGCAGCATTCCCATCCTTCAACAGCAGCATTCTCACCCTCTCACCCTTCAGCAGCACCATTCTCACCCTCTCACTCTTCTGCAGCAGCATTCCCACCCTTCTGCAGCAGCATTCCCACCCTTCAGAAGCGGCATTCCCACCCTACAGCAACAGCATTCTCACCCTTCAGCAGCAGCATTCCCACCCTTCAGCAGCAGCATTCCCACCCTTCAGCAGCGGCATTCCCACCCTTCGGCAGCAGCATTCTCATCCTCTCACCCTTCAGTAGCAGCGATCTCACCCTCTCACCCTTCACCAGCAGCATTCCCACCCTTCAACAGCAGCATTCCCACCCTTCAACAGCTTCATTCTCACCTTAAGTGTCGGAATTTCCTTACCTCCCACTCCCCACCCCCACTAATCTCGTGGGAACACTGTACCTCATTCTCAAGCTATTACGAGCAAGATCATAAGGGAAGAGAGGGGAGTGGGAGGGGTTATGCTGCCTCTTCACCCCCTCCATCCCTCCTCCTCCTCAAACCTACCTCTCCTTTCCTAAACATGGCCTCAGTCCACACCTAAAGGCACAAACAAATCCATCCACACGTCTAGTGCACCCTGCCTCTCATTGCCAACGAGGGTGATAAAGACAGACTGGCTCCACCCTTGAAGACAAATCTCTGAGAACATACATCACTCTCAAGGCATAAATAAATCTCTAGAAGCACAAAACTACTTAGGCGCATAAAGCTACCAAAATTTAGCTCCCTCTGAAGTCATTAATCACCCTGAAAACATAAACAAATCCTGATGGCATAATTAATCAGTTCCGTTAAGGTAAACATAAATTTCTCTAAAGACGCAAGAAACTTAACATGAGGGCAGAGATAAGGCCCCTGAACGCATTAATAAATCCTCTAGAATGCATACATAAATCTCCCTTAAGGCATTTATAATCTTTTTTAGGACATTACATAACTACATTTCAGTGTATAAATCAGTCACTCTGAACTCATAATAAAAGTCCCTCTGAATGCATGTATAAATCCCTTCCCCTGACGATAAGGATGGGAGACAAGGCGAGAAGGGCACTGGGAGTACGGGGTAGTGGGTAACAGACAGGGTACAGAGGGTGAGGGTAAAGTGGTTGGGAGTTCGACGACAAGGGGTAAGATGGCAGGGTGGCAGGGGCTAAGATGGTGGGAGGTTCGGGTAAAGGACAGGATATAGTAGGTAGGGGATAAGGTAGGAAGGGGCTTTGTGGTAGCGAGTACAGTGGTGGGGGCAGGGGAGATGGAGGGTAGGTGACTGGGGCAGGGCAGAAGGACGGTAGGTGATTGTGGCACGGTGCTAAGAGTAGGGGGTAGCGGTAGGATGGTAAAGAACTAGGTGGTAAAGTGGTAAGGAGAAGCTGGCATTCCTCCACCCACCTTTCCAGATGTTCCCTCAATCGCCACCTAAGGGCACCACTGGTTCGTCCGGTACGTCCATTCTAATTAACTCTCACCTACAACCTTGCTTCCTTTCCAGCTCTCACCCTGCCTTTCCTTCTCACCCTAAGCAATACAAAATCGTCTGGCGGTAGCTAAAATTATACATACAAGACGTCGAAGCCACTGTACAGAAAGGCTTTAACTTCCTACATCTAATGACGTTTTATACATCTTGTACCGTACTCTGGTTGGTACAAGACCAAGAGAGACTAGAAATTACTATCTTTAATCCCTGCATTACGAGAAGTTTCTCCAAAGATGAACAAAAACGTCCGGAAAAAAAAAAAACGTAAAAGACGTCATGGTGGCAAAAGGGGCAACAGTTTGGGATAACAGTTTCTAACAGAGACAGTTTCTAGCCCCTCCACTCTCGTCAAAAGCAACTTGTCCTGTGTTTGTCCTGTGTGTGTCTGTAGAAGCGAATGAGTCAATCAAAATAGCCGCCGACTTTATAACTACTAACACTTTCCTCCGATGAACAGGTTCCTTTGGGGCTGGACCGTCATAAAACCAACGTGCGTCTGCCGCTGAAAAAAAAAAAAAAAAGTGAATCGAGATAGCTTTAACCCTCTCATTATTATCATTTCCATTTGCTGAACAAAACTGTATTCAGTTAGCTTGAACAAGGACGACGACAACAACAAGTAATAATATACAGTAAACAGCAACAGCAGCAGCAGCAGTGGAAATAATAAATAATAATAATAATAATATTATTATTATTATTATTATGTCTATGGAGCAAGGAAGGGTGGCTGCGCGTGATAGGAATGACTGGAGAGAAATTGTGAATGAATAAATGGTGACGCGGCCTTCAGGGGATATTCGCCCGCATTAGGTCTGATCAGCTGATCAGGTCAGGTGCGGGTAAGGGGATGGGTCCATTATGATGTGGCTGGGATAAACCACCTCTGCTGTCCGGCCCTGCTGCGGATGTCGCTGACTGCACTGCACAGTTGACCCTCGTGCGGTGTGGTGCTGTGAGGATCTGTCCTTCTCCCCTTGGGGCAAAGATACGAATAAACGTGTGTGTGTGTGTGTGTGTGTGTGTGTGTGTGTGTGTGTGTGTGTGTGTGTGTGTGTGTGTGTGTGTGTGTGTGTGTGTGTGTGTGTGTGTGTGTGTGTGTGTGTGTGTGTGTGTGTGTGTTTAAATTGGGAGTGTGTCGTCCTGTCTCGGCTACCTCCCTTTGGGGAAGTAGCCTAGGTATATAGAATGACATATAGACTATTATTACTATTATTATTATTATTATTATTATTATTATTATTATAAATAGCCTAAAACTAAGAATTAACACCTTCACTCCGAGGTCGACTTTATTCTTCCAACTGCCATACAATATCACTCAACTTACGAGAGATCTCGAAATGTTGGGCCTGAGTATTCCTATAGCCTTTATTAGCTTCACAAATTCCATGCTCACTTAAGCTGAATAAAATTGTCCGGTAGTATCAAGAATCCTTAGACGGATGGAATGAAGCTGATCTGGTTCTCTTCTTCATCGGTGATAAGCCATTTTATCACCGATATCCCCCTGGCTGGCATCTCATCTCTCCGCTACAGCCAGCGTCTCTATCAGCGAGGGATACTCATTAATATCCTTATCTACTGTACGCCCTGTCACCGTCACACACTATCGCCCTTACCTCTGTATCAACTCAATTTCTACCTCACAGCAGCCTCCAGCGTCCACACATATGCCCTGAGTCGAATTAGCGATCCATAAATTATTCAACCAGACTACTTCATGTAACGGGGCTGGACAGGGACGCCCTCACGTGGTGCATGTGGTGGCACCGATATGAAAGGGCGGTGGATCTGCCCGGTTATACAAACATCTCCCCCACTCCCTCCCTCTCCTCCTACAAGAGGGACAAGAACGGACTGCGGAAGAAGGACAACAGAGGCCTGCAGTCCACGGGGTTAACATTCGGATGCGCCTGGGATTGCAACTACTACTACAAGTACTACTACTTCATGTATATTTTCATTCCGCTGCCACCAGATGATATTCCTCGTTTCAGCAGAGCCCTATTGTCTTCAAGAAACTAAAGAACACTATATCTGACCCCTCCAGTCAAAACGCCAAAGCTGAATGAAAACGTCTGGAAACAGAAAGAATAAATCTGACGTCCTCGGACTGAAGAGAACCTTTTATTGTATATATTTATTATTCTCTCTCTCTCTCTCTCTCTCTCTCTCTCTCTCTCTCTCTCTCTCTCTCTCTCTCTGTTGTTGCTGCTAATTTCGTTGTTGCTGATGTTTTTGTTACTGACGTCGTTATACTCGGTAGTAGTGTTATCGTTGGTGTTGCTGTTGTTGCTGTTCGTACCCCATGAACCCGGCTCATTTGGCGAGAAGACACACATCCAGAAGTGAACCAGATGCAGATAAGGCGACTCCTTTTTTTTTTTTTTTACTACAACCGAGTAATCAATATGCTGAATTGCTGCACCGCTCGCAGCTATATCACAAATTTACACGACTTTTAAGGCATGTACTCTCTGTCTTTTTATATAGATACAAGAACATTTTTCAGGTGGGTTTGCAGAA
>NC_137008.1:37453222-37468222 GCF_032717465.1 Coenobita brevimanus | reverse complement strand
CAAGAGTGGTCAGCCAGACAATATAAAACCTGAATATGATTAAATGCTGAATAATGAACTGCAAGGTGAGACTGGATATCGCTTAAGTCAGTCTAGATTAGCTCACGATTATGTGAATATACGGAAATTTATATTATGAAATCAATTATTATACATCATAATAATATAAGTTGTTAATAAAGACTTGCTCATTTCGAGAAGACTGGACAATTTTGAATGACCAGGTTGTAGGCAGGGGGGAAAAGTAAACCAAAGAAGAATGTTACGGTGTTCACCAGTTGTGTACATAAAAGACTGAACATTATTTACCTACAGCATTACAAAGCACAGCGCGAAGAGGGGGAAGTATTATGGGTAAATGGGTGATGCATGGCCACTACAACGAGGTAAGCATGACATTCAACAAACCCCTAGTGTAAAAGCGAATGCAAAGAGAGAACACTGTGTCAAGAGAAGAAGCAAGTGGATGTGTGACCTACCTTAGCGGCGGATCCTCCAAGATGGCTGGGACCGTCACATCGCCGCCTCCAACACCACCTGCAGATACATCAAGGCTCAGTTTAGTACAACAGGTCCTAATTAGGCAACAGGGTTCAATTTTGTTTCAGTTTAAAGCAACGCTTAGTTTAATATACTTCCATAATATCAGATCATAATCTAGAATACGAAGGTTCAGATTACCACACAGTGTTTAATTTAGCACATTCACAGTTGGGTTCAGTATTTAAATTTCGTAAACAGGATTTACTTCTCACACAAGAATCGATTTATCACATAAAAATCAATTTCAAATATAGGGATCAGTTTATCATACTGAGTTCAATTTCGCACATGCGGTTCAATTTAGCATTTAGGATTAAGCTTTGCTCATAGGACTCTGTTTAGCACTTAGGTTTCAATTTACAACACAGGGATCAGCTTAGGACATAAGGTCAATTTAAGACAGATTTAAATCAACAACTGTTCATTGTTCGATTTAGTAAACTGGTTCACTCTAGCACAAGGTACGTTTTGTCTTAAATTAGCACAGCTCAGCTTAGCCCGTTGGTTCACATTAGCACATAGGATTCAGTTTAGCACATAAGGTTCTTAGCACACAGGATTCACTTTAACATAAAGGGTTCAACCTTGCACAAAGGCTCAATTTAGTACACAAGTCTCACTTTAGGACGAAGGGATCAACTTAGCGCAACACCAGGGCTCAATTTAGCACAACACTTGGGCTCAGTTTAGCAATACCGGTACACCATGGGGGTTGTAATTTGCACGATTGCTCAGTTTTGCACTCCCAAGAGCTTAACATCAAATCTCTTTGGTTTCAGTAAAACATTACCCTCTCAGTGTAAAATTGTCTGGCAGTAAAATGAATAGAACGAAAAAAAAAAAAACCGTGCCAAAAGGTTCAGTTTGAATGCTACTGACCCTTTCACTCCTATCTTCCTGGAGTAATAAAATCGTCTGTTATAAGCATGAACTGAATAAACAGACGTCATCGTACTGATTTTTCCCCTTTACTCCTGCTGCTACCTTATCATGCTTAGATCCGAGAAGTCTTGAATATATGGGAGTTGATTGAGATTATTCTTACTCCACACTGATAAATGTTTCCTTAACGTTAAATAAAACGGTCTCAAAGAAGGAAAAATAACCTGATACGGCGTCTCACAAAAATGAAAGGATTAACTCTGCCTACAGGAATGATATGCTATTCTAGCTTTCTTGCTCTCCATGCAGGTCCCAGGCGAGGCTAAGGAACCGGCCTACTCCCCTGCTGGCAGTACATGATTGAAACACATCCAGCCGCCCCTTAGGGATTCAAACCGATGTGTACACCACTTGACCTTCACCCCCGAGTAGCGATTTGGACCAAAGAGAAATTAGGTACATTGCCTATCAGATATCAATCTCAACATTTACCTGCCCCGGCACTGGCTGGCCAAGAGATATTCTACAACCCCCTCCATCCATCCCCATGTCTTACTATTCATATTCTCTAGCTGTTCATGAATATAAAAAAATAATAAGGTACGCTGCAATGTTGTGTGGATCGCTTGTTCTACGGGGTGGAACTGAGAATTTCATAGGCAAGAATGATGAGTGAATGGATGTGTTTGATATTCATCAGCTATTATATCTGCATTCTTGTTTCAGCAGCCCTCCAGTCCTACGCACTGGTGGGAAAGAAGGCTAAGATGATTGAAGGATAAATGAACAAGATACTGCAATCACACTCCGGCTTGTTTCGATGCTAGCAGACCATATAAAGCTCTCATCCCCTTCCCCACACTCTCTGAAGTCATTCTCCTCAGCTTGGGATACTTTCTAGCATTTCTTCTTTGGATGTTGGTTTATTTTCGTATATAGCATGTTAAGCTTTTTGCTGCCATGGACACTCTTCGACAGTTTATTCAGGCAAAATCAAGACTACTTCATGATGGTAAGGAAACTTCCAAAGTTTAACAGAATTTTGACCCGTCTGATGACTTCAATTTCCTTCAACTACACAAAAGTCTTATGGAAGCCTTAATAACACCTGCCAAGCTGATTCTTTGTAATCTAGTTTACCTCCCTTAAGTTGCTGTTCCTCATGTGAGGCTTGTAGCTTGACCCATGCAGACCTTCATTGTGCTCGGCAAAGGTTGAAATGTCTAAATGCGTCCACAGAAGGCTTGGTTTCATTTCTGCAATCTATGCTGATTACGAAAAGGCATAATACAGAAAATAATAATGAAGTTTATGTGTCCACGCATGAACTGTGGAACGTGTTCTATGCGTGTAAGCTTGCTATGTTCATACTTTAGCAAACGAGGATAAAGTGTGTCATTCCTTCTGTCTAATATAAATGCACACTCTGAAATAATCCATTTATTTCAGATCCTCATGTCAAAGCATGGTGGGCCACACATAACGTTAGTCAGGGAGAAGTAATGAGGAAAGGATGCAATGACGTCGTATTCTCTTAATCCGCCACTGAACTAAGGGATATAGCACCAACAGGAGGAGGGGAGCGGGACATGTTCACGCTGGGACATAGCGCTAGTCACGAAGTGCTACTGATCGGATGCACTGATCTGCCACCAAGATTCGGAAAATAAGCAGCAAATGAACGAATATCTACGCCGAGTTAAGGTGTACGAACTATATAAAGAGTGTTCTTAATGTTGCCTTATTGTGCCACGAAGATGCGAGAAACAAACGGCAAATGGACGAAAATCTGCTCCAAGTTAAGGTGAGCAAACTCAACAGAGGGTGTGTGGATGCTGGCAAGACGTGGCATAATGATGCAGCAGAGGGGCACCCCACATCACCTACCGACCTATCGCCCTGCATCTACCGTCATTTGCCAGCTGAGGGAGGGGGTGGCCTCAGGCTGGAGGCATTAGGAGGGACGGATGGCTGCACCGCTGTACTGTGTGTGGGTTATGGTGCTTTGCTAGATCAGAGACGAAGATGATTAAAAGTAAGACCCTCCTTCCCTCCCTCCTCTCTGTACTCTGTGTGAGTTATGGTGCACTGCTGGATCAGGGACGAAGATAGAAAAAGTCGGTAAGTCTCTCTCTCTCTCTCTCTCGTCTTCACCACTAAGTATCTGATACTGTAACAAACAGTGTAGGTTACTGTTTTATTCTTGCTTCGAAACACAGCATGCCAACATTGAATCAGTACAGTAAGCATACCTTATTAACCCTTCACCGCCTACCGCCAGAGATTATGACCTGTTTGGGAGGCACTTTCAAAAGTATATAGGGGGAGAACCATAAAGCTTAGACCAATGAACCTTGTGACTATGTGATCGAGTCGAAGTGCGATATGTTAAAAACCGTCCTGACAGATTCCGGCACAAAAGGGTTAACGATTACATGTCACAATACGGTACTCGAGACACACGTACTATGGTATACATTGTGCAGACTGTGGCAGGGCTTCCGAGATCCTTATACTTGCCACTTCCTCCCCTCTCCTCGTTTTCTTTATTTTGACCACCCTCTGTGTCGTGGATTTTGAAGACGACGACGACAACGAAGACGACGACGAGGAAGGCAATAATAATGGTGATCATGACTGGTATTCTGGCTGGTCATTCTGATGGTGATTATGAAAATTATGACATATTATAAATAACCCCTTCACCAAAAGATGTCGGTTACTCTGGTCAACGAAAACGTCTGACAGTTGAGTCACCAGGTTCACCCCCTAAAATATAATGTCATTTAAATAAGTATGTGCTACAGACAGATAATTAGGTTATGTTTCTGAGACCTCTCGTAGTGACGGCGTTAGTGTAATCTATTACATTCGGCAGTTTACTCATGATGGAGTCAAGGGTAACTGCAGTAATGTAGCACCACTCAGCTTATCCAAAAATGGTCTAGTATTCTAAGGAGCCAATCATGTGCTTTTTGCATTGGTCCGAAGGCAGCTGGAGATTTTCGGATTGTGTACTGCCATCAGGGGTGTAAGTCGGCCGCCTGATTTTATATATTTTTGACAATGCAACTCAACCTAAGGTCATCATAATAACAAGGATAATATGGGAACGGTCGCATACCATTACACGGGAAAGGATAAGTAAGAACACACTGTGGTCCTTGGCGTGATGTACCGACTGTTGTGTGTGGAGTGTGGTGTGGAGTGGTGTGCTGTGTATAATGTCGGACGCATTGTGTGTAGAGCGTTAACTGTGGTGTGTGGAGTATGGTGTGCTCTGCTGTGTGATATGTGCAGAGTTATCTGGGTGTGTGATGCATGCAGTGCTGTATGTTGCTTGATGTGGTGTGTGCAGTGTGGTGTGTGTGGTGTTGTGCCTGGAGTGTGTTTTGTGCAGTGTGATGTTTCGTGCTAAGTGTGCTGTGTGTGGTCTGTGATGTTGAGTGTGCTGTGTACGAAGTGTGACGTATAATGTGGAGCTTGAGTGTGTGGTGTTACCAGTGTGATGCGTGGTGAATGGTCTGTGCAATGTGATGTGAATGAGCAGTGTGCACGGTGTCATGCAGGTGTATGGTGTGTGCAGTGTGGAGTCTGCAGAGGTGTGTAATGTGATATGGTGTGTGCAGTGTGTATGTGATGTGGTGTGCGATGTTGTGTGTGCAGTATGGTGTGACTGGTGGTGTGTGGTGTGTGATGCATGGTATATGAAATGTGCACTGAAATATGTGGTGGAGTGTGGTGTGTGAAGTGTACAGCATGATGTGTGCAATGTGGTATGTAATGTATGTAGTTCATTGTGTGGTATAACATTGTGTATGGTGTGGTGCACAATGTCATGTGGTGTGTGACGTTGTGTGATGTAATGTGATGCAATGTGATGTGATGTGATGCGACGTGATGTGATTTGGTGTGATGTGATGTGAAGTGTGGTGTGATGTGGCAAGGTGTGGTGTGGTTTGATGTGGTGTGGTGTGTGTTCTGTGGTGGGGTGGAATGATGGGGTGAGGTGGGGTGGGATAGGGTGGCGTGGGGTGGAGTAGGGCACGATGGTGTGGGGTGAGGGGGTGAGGTGGGATGGTGTGGGGTGGGGTGTGGTGTGGTGTGGCTTGGAGTATACCGGTGTGATGTGGTGGTGTGTGGTGTGGAGTGGAGTGGAGTTGTGGTGTGCAGTGGAAGTGTGGAGTGGAGTGGAGTGGAGTGGAGGTGTGGAGTGGAGTGGAGTTGTGGTGTGCAGTGGAGGTGTGGAGTGGAATGGAGTGGAGTGGAGTGGTGCGGTGGAATGGAGCTGAGTGGAGTTGACTGGAGTGGTGTGGTGTGGAGTGATGTGATGTGGTGTGGTGTGGTGTGGTGTGGTGTGGTGCGGTATAAGATGTAGTGTGGTGTAGTGTGGTGTGTAGCGTAGTGTGGTGTAGAGTGTTGTGTGGTGTGGTGTGGTATAAGATGTAGTGTGGTGTAGTGCGGTGTGTAGTGTAGTGTAGTGTAGTGTGGTGTGGTGTGGTGTGGTTTGGTTTGGTGTGGTGTGGTGTGGTGTGGTGTGGTGTGGTGTGGTGCGTGGTATAGTGTAGTGTAGTGTAATGTGGTGTGGTGTGGTGTGGTGTGGTGTGTGGCGTAGTGTGGTGTGTGGTGTGGTGTGGTGTGGTGTGGTGTGGTGCGGTATAAGATGTAGTGTGGTGTAGTGCGGTGTAGTGTGGTGTGTAGCGTAGTGTGGTGTAGAGTGTTGTGTGGTGTGGTGTGGTATAAGATGTAGTGTGGTGTAGTGCGGTGTGTAGTGTAGTGTAGTGTGGTGTGGTGTGGTGTGGTTTGGTTTGGTGTGGTGTGGTGTGGTGTGGTGTGGTGCGTGGTATAGTGTAGTGTAGTGTAGTGTAGTGTAGTGTAATGTGGTGTGGTGTGGTGTGGTGTGGTGTGTGGCGTAGTGTGGTGTGTGGTGTGGTGTGGTGTGGTGTGGTGTGTGGCGTAGTGTGGTGTGTGGTGTGGTGTGGTGTGGTGTGGTGTGTAGCGTAGTGTGGTGTGTGGTGTGGTGTGGTGTGGTGTAGTGTAGTGTAGTGCAGTGTAGTGCAGTGTAGTGCAGGTAGTGTAGTGTAGTGTAGTGTAGTGTAGTGTAGTGTAGTGTGGTGTGGTGTGGTGTGGTGTGTGGCGTAGTGTGGTGTGCGGTGTGGTGTAATGTAGTGAAGTGTAGTGTAGTGTAGTGTGGTGTGGTGTAGTGTGGTGTGGTGTGGTGTGGTGTGGTGTGGTGTATTGGGGAGTAATGTGGTGTGGTGTGGTGTGTGTGGTGTGATGTGGTAAGGAATGCTGTAGTGTGTGGTGTGGTGTGGTGTGGAGTGCTGTGGTGTGTGGTGTGGTGTGGAATGTTGTCGTGTGGTATGGAGTGCTGTGGTGTTTTGTGTGGTGTGGGGTGCTGTGGTGTGGTGTGCTGTGATGTGGAGTGCTGTGTGTGTGGTGATGTGGTGTGGTGCGGTGTGGTGTGCTTTGGTGTGATGTGAAGTGATGTGATGCGATGTGGTGTGGTGTGGTGTGGTGTAGTGTGGTATGGTGTGGTATGATGTGGTGTGGTGTGGTGTTGCGTGGTGTGGTGTGGTATGATGTGTGGAATGGAGTGGAGTGGAATGGAGTGGTGTGATGTGGTGTGGTGCGGTGCGGTATAGGATGTGGTGTGGTGTGGTGTGGTGTGCTGTGATGTGCTGTGGCATGGCGTGTGGTGTAGTGTGGAGTGCTAAGGTGTGGAATCCTGTGATGTGTGGTGTGGTATGGCAAGTGGCCGTGTGTGGTGTGGTGTGGTGTGGAGTGCTGTGGTGTGTGGTGCGGTGTGAAGAACTGTGGTGTGTGGTGCAGTGTGGAGTGCTTTGGTGTGTGGTGTGCAGAGCTGTTATGTGTGATGTGGTGTGGTGTGGTGTGGCTGTGGTACGGTGTGGAGTGCTGTGGCTCTAGTGTGGTGTGCAGTGCTGTGGTGTGTGGTACAATGTGAAGAACTGTGGTGTGTGGTGTGGCTTGGAGTGCTTTTGTGTGTTGTGTGCAGTGCTGTTATGTGTGGTGTGGTGTGGTGTGGTGTGGTGTGGTACGGTGTGGAGTGCTGTGGTTCTAGTGTGGTGTGCAGTGCTGTGGTGTGGTGAAGAGTGCTGTGGTGTGTGGTATGGTGTGGAATGCTGTGGTGTGTGGTATAGTGTGGAGGGTTGTGGTGTGCGGTGTGGTTTGGAGTGCTGTGGTGTGTGGTGTGGTGTAGAGTACCGTGGTATGTGGTGTAATATATTGTGATAATGCATGTGGTGTGGTGCTGTGTGACGTTGGATGTAGCTTGACATGATCTGGTGTGGTATGTAGGTTATGGTGTGTTGTTATATGGTGCAGTGTGGTGTGGTGTGGTGTGTAGGTGTGATGGTGTGGTGTGGTATGGTGCAGTGTGGTGTGATGTGAAGGATGTGGGGTTGTGTGGTAGGTGGTGTGGTGTGCAGGATGTGGTATTGTGTGGTATGTGGCGTGTCAGTGCCGCAGACTGATGTGAGGCTGGTGGTGAGGGCAGATCGCCTGGTGTCGTCAACTACACAGCACACATTATAACTCGCATTTTATATATAAGAGTACATATATAAGCGTTTTACAATACAACTGTATCCCTGTGTATGTAGACTAACATAAAAACTGAAAGGAAAAGGAAAATAATTATTGTAACAACGTACATAACTTCCTATAATCATTCTCATTTCTCTGAAGTATTTTTCATTGTAAGAGGAGTGTCTGAAGTACCCAAGTCTATCCAGTTTACTGTCTCGGCAGCTGAGCTTTACAAAGGTGCAGTGTTGTACAAGTCATTGGACAATATGCTCATAGTTATCCTACTCTTTTCCTGATTCTGGATACTATCCACCCTATTCATATAGTATTACATAATGTAACTGTGTTCATAGTCATCCTACTTTTTATCTGATTCTGAATCCTACCCATCCTCTCCACATAGTATTACATAATTATACAAACAGACAGATAGACAGATAGGTACAGACAGATAGATATACATATATATGAATAGAGTGATTAGGATCCATCCTATTTATAAAATATACGAGTATATTATATAACTTAGGAATATATAAATTTCTAAGTTTTAGATTTAAGAATACTCATGAGTAATTTTCATTCTTCCCTAACACATCCACAGGATGTGTGGTAATGAATACATATTAAATTTTATGGATGATAATGATTTACAAAGTGAGTGTATGAGTTTATGTTCTTCACCAGGTGAGTCTGTTACCAGGACTCCTCGCCCACCAAAGCGTGACCACCCACCTTCCCCCTCACACATCCTCAACTTCTCCCTCCCTCCTACCTCCTTCCCTTCTCCCTCCCTCCTACCTCCTTCCCTTCTCCCTCCCTCCTACCTCCTGCCCTTCTCCCTCCCTCCTACCTCCTGCCCTTCTCCCTCCCTCCTACCTCCTGCCCTTCTCCTTCCCTCCTGCTTCCTCCTCTTCTCCTTCCCTCCCACCCCCTTTTCTCTAACTTTTTTCCTTTCTCTCTTTCACCCAGCTCCACTTCTTCCTTCCCTTTTCTTTCCTTCCCTTCCAGTTTTCCCTTCTTTACCCTTTCACACCCCCTCCTTCCCATTCCCATCTACTCTTTCTCTTCTCCTTTTGGTGCTCCCTCACCTACTCCATTTCTTCCCCCTTCCCTCTCCCTCCCAACTCCATCCCTCCTCTCTACCAACCCCCACCCCCTTCCCTTGTCTCTCTCTCCCACTCCCTCCTTCGTCATGGTTAGTTACTTAATAGCCACTGGAATAGTCCTACACCAGATGGGACGGTTCACAGGCAGTCATCACAGCCACTCACCACAAGCTGGATCACCACAATGAGTGTTCATTCCAACACCATCAACACCACAGAAACCATTGACTTTATTCTTCATTACGAAGGCATTTTTCGTCATTACTGGCGTTTATAATCTTCATTACAGAATCATCATCATCACAGCATCGTCATCACCGACTTTCGCGACAGTACAATTGCTGTTTATCATCTGCGCTTGTCTATCTACCTATATCTGTTACCATCATCACAAAATGGTCATCTCAGAGCCCACACTGTTTTCTGCAATCTTCGGTCCTATGAAAACACTGTCTTCACCACCACCACCACCACCACCACCACCAAAGAGCACCACCATCCCACAACACTACCACCATAACCACAACACCCAATACCACAGTGCCGCCGTAACACCTGCAAAATATTACCAGAGAACAATTATCACAGCATGCCTCCACATCACTCTCTTCACCATACCACATCACACGACCACACCACATCACCGCCAAAACATCACCACAGAACGATTACAACAGCATCACACCATCACTTTCCACACACCACATCACACCACATATCACACCACAACACACTTCCACCGCATCACCATCACCACAAGAAAATTATAACAGCATCACACCACACCATCCCTCAAATCACCCTCTCCGAACATCACCAAGCTACTTTCACCCCTACAATGATCATCATTACACCATACGACTATCACTGAACACCGCATTACACATCCCCACAATCATCCCATCACCACAACACTACAACAGTTATGCCCATCACCACATCACTCATACTCATCACCGCAACGCCACACCACCATCACCATACCACATCACAGTAAAAGTGTCCACATCATATCACAATACATTCACATCACCAACCATAGCACCACCACCACTATCATTCCCGCCACACCACAAGAACACATTACATTCACTACCACCATTGCAAAACACCACCACTACAACAGCACATCTTCACCATCACTGCACTCCCATCACATCATCACTACCGTCACACCATACCATCACACAACACCATCCCCAGTCACCACAAAGCCACAGTACACCACACCACACCACCGATACAAAACCACAGTACCCGCACCATCACCACCACAACACCGTATCATCATTTCACCATACCAGTACACCGCTATTACCTCACCACAACACCACCATCGTCACAGCATCACCACAGTACCCCCCATCGCCCGACAACCATCATCACAGCACCCCATCACCACACCACCACCACAGTGCTTCTTGATCAACACCCCACCACATCACCACCACCACCACACCACCGGGGAGGGGGGGGGGAGTGAGGGCGGGCGGCAGGTGGTGGGGTCAGTCACACAGACAGACACACAGGCCCTTGATGAACCCATTTACAGCGTGGGCAGGTGTGAGCACGAGGCGGGGAGGAAATGGGGGTAAACACGGAAGGGGAGGGGGAGAAGGAGAGGGAGGGGAGAGGGAGAAGGAAGAAAGAAGGGTGGAGGGAGAAAAGGGGCAGAAAGAGAAGGAGGGAGGGAAGAGGAGACACGAGAAAGGGAGTGAGGGAGAGAAAAAAGGGAGACAAAAGAGAGGGAGAGGGAGAGGGAGAGAGAGAGAGAGACACACACACACACACACACACACACACACACACACACACACACACACACACACACACACACACACACACACACAGATTGACAGACAGACTGCTAGAGAAAAAATAATGCAAAAGACAGAAGGAGGGACGGAAGATGAATGGAAGAAGGTAAGGAGGAAATGGTAGTGAAACAAGGAGGACGGAAGGAGGGATGAGGGGAGGAGGGAATGTAAGGTAGGGAAGGAAAAGAGGGAACTGTCGTAAGGTAGGGAAAGAGGGAGGAAAGGGGATGGATGGAAGGAAGGCAGACGAAAGAAGTCAGGAAGAAGGAAAGAGGCGAGGAGGAAACAAAGATTAGGGAGAAAGGGAGAGCTGGGGGAGAGAGGGAAAAGGAGGGAGGAGGAAGGGATGGAAAGTGAGGGACGGTAGAGAGGAGAGGGGATGAGAAAGTGAAGGACAGAAGATAGAGATAGATGAGGAAGACTGGAATGGGAATGAATGGGATGGAAGGAGGCAAAAGAGAGATAAGGAGGAAAAACAGACAGAAAACGGAAAGGTGGAGGAAAGAGGGGAAGAAAGAGGGAGAGCCGAAGCAGGGAGGGGAAGAGGACAAGTGGAGAGGTTAAGGAGGAGTGGAAGGCACAGGAAGAAGAGGAAATGGAAGTATTCACGGAACGTAGAGGAGGTTACTGGGAGAGGAAGGAGGGAGGTGAGGCAGGGGAAGGGGAAGACAGAGGGAGGAGGAGAGGAGAAGAGAAGGAGGAAAAGACAGAAGGGGAGAGAAAGAGAGCAAGAGGATACGGGGTGAGGAAAAGTGAGGGAGAGAGTAGGAAGAGAGGAGTTGGAGCAAAAGATTCCAGGATGTGTAGAAAGAATACAAGAGGAGCGAGAGGGGGATAATGTACTGTGGTGGAGGGGAAAGGATGGGTGACGAGGGAAAGGACGACAGGGCGAGATGAGAGGAGTGAAGGGCGAGAGGGCAGGAGAGGAAGAGGGATACAGGGTCAGGGAAGAGAAGGAAGGGGAGAGGGAGTGAATGAAGAAGAAAGAGGGAGGTAAAGAGTGGAAGACAAAGGGGAGGAGGAATGGAGACGTGAAAAAAAAAAAAAAAAAAAAAAACGGGAAGGGGGGGAAAGAGGCAAAGATGTGGGAAAAAACATAAAAAGAAAATGAGAATAACCACGAGCTTAAAAGACGGTAGGGAAAAAAAGAATGGGGTGTGGGAAGGAAGGGAAGGGAGAAAAGGAGGATGGAATGAGACAGAAGGATGAACGTAGGGAGGACGAGAAGGGTAGAAGGTGGAGAGAAAAATGAATGGAAGGGGTCATGATGCAGCAACATACAGATTGAAAGAGAGAGAGAGAGAGAGAGAGAGAGAAGGGGGGAAGGGGGAGGAAGAGACAGGAGTAAAAGGAAGAATGGAGAAAAGGTGAAAAACGAGAAAAGAGAAGAAAAGAGAAAAGAGAGAGAGGGGAAAGGACAACAAGGGGAAGGGGAGGGGGAAAAAAGAGGAGGGAGATAAAGGGAGGGGAGAACGTGAATAGAGGAGGAGGGGATGAAGGAAGGAGAAAGAAGCGAAGAGAGGGAGAGACAGAGGATTAATGGGAGTTAAGGAGTAAAAGGAAGGATGTAAGATAGAGACAATGGGTAAGTGATGGAAGGAGAGTAAATAAGGGTAAGGGAGTAAGTGAAGGAAAGGCAGGGAGTGAAAGAAAGGGAGAGAGTGATGGAAAGGGAGAGGGTGAAGGAAAGGAAGGAAGTGAAGGGACGGGAGTAGGTGAAGGGAAGCGGAAATAATGTCGAGTGAGGAAGGGAGGAATGAAGGGAAGAGGCTGAGGAAAAAGTTAGAGGTCATAGGTAGGGAAATACTGAAAGGGGTGCGGACGAAGGTAGGATAACGGAAAAGGAAGGTGGCACATGGGGGAGGAGGTGAAGGGAAAAGAGCGATATGCAGGGATGGGGAAGGGAAGGAGGGGAAGGAAGAGGGAAGAAGTGGGTGGAGGGACAGAAGGCAAAACGAGGGAGAGGAGGGATAGGGGGTGGTACAAGAAGGGTGAGAGGAAGGTATACGAAGGGGGAGGGGAAGGGTGGGAGAAGCGAACAGAAGGGGAGGGGAAGAAGGCGGAAGGGAGAACAAGGAAAGGAGGGGGGAGGGAATAAGGGATAGGGGATGGGGAAGTGGTGCAATAAGAGGGAGTGTGGGGGTGCAGGAAGGGGGAGATGGATGGGGTGAGGGGGGAGGGGGAGGGGAAAAGCGCAGGTGTGAGTTAAATGTCTTACAAGGAGAAGCACCGGAAGCATCGCCACGTGCCGGAACTTAGCACCCCCCTCCCTTCCCCTCTCCCCTCCGTCGCCTTCCCGTTCTACTCTAATCTCGCTTCTCTCCCCCTTTCCCCTCTCTTAACCCCTTCCCTTCCCTCCCTCTCACTCTCCCATTCTACATTCTACCCCTCTCTCTCCCCCTACCCACCTCCTGACCCTATCTTAACTCTTTCCCTTCCCTCTCTTTTCTACCCCAACCCCTCTCCCCTCCTCTCTCAACCTCTTCCCCTGCCTCCCTTCTCCGTCCCCTTCTACCCCTCTCCCATCCTTTGCCCTCTTTCCACTCCACCTTACCCCCTATCATCTTCCCATTCTACCCCATTTCCCCCCCTGCATTTCTCCTCTCTCAACCCCCCTGCCTCTGATTTTTCCTTCTATCCCTCTCCCATCCATTCCTCCTCTCTCAAGTCTTCTCTCACCCTCCCTTTCTCCGTCTTCCCCTCTCAGCCTCTGTCCCAGCTCACCTTTCCTTCCTCTCCTCCGTTCTCCTTTCATTTTCCCTTTTCATTCCCTCTCCTCCTTTCCCTTTCCTCTTTTCACCACCAAAACTCCCCCGCTCCCACCTCATGTCCCCCTTCTCCCATCCTCTCCCTTTTTTCCCCCTCACATTTTGACCTCATCCCATAACTACCCCTTCTCCTCCCTCCCCTTCCTCTCCCTAACCTCCCCATGCTTTCCCACCTCCTCAGTGAATATTGTTGACTTAATGTTACTTTCCTTTTCAAGTGGATTGTGCAAACTAAGATTTCCATTCCCACTTTCGTATGAAATTTTCATGACAGTTTTTCTATGTTGCATTGTGGCCTTTCTATTTCCTGCCTGCTTCAGCTGGAGGGTTTAGTGGGTGGGGGGGGGGAGACTTCCTGTTTTTCTATCCTTGTCTTTAACTGGTAGAAGAGTTTTCGATGGTTATAACCTTCCCTATACCAAACAGCTACGAAAGGACCAAGAGGTCTGTTGCTGTTTGCTTTTTTTTTGTACTCCTTACCCTTCCCACTCTCTTCCTTTCTCTTCCCATTATCCCTTTCTCACCCCGCCTTCCCTAATGTTTTCCTTCCCTCGCATCACCCTCACCTCCTACGCCTCCACTCCTCTCACCACCACCCCTTCTACAACAGCCCCCTCCCCGCTCACTTAACTCCTCCTTTCCTTTCCTTCTCTCCCTCTCCCTTCATTTCCCCACCTCATTATCTTGTTTGAACGTGAGGTTTACACACATACACACACACACACACACACACACACACACACACACACACATACACATACACACAGGCACGCACACACAAACGCATGCTCTCTCTCTCTCTCTCTCTCTCTCTCTCTCTCTCACACACACACACACACACACACACACACACACACTAAATGAACACGTCAACGTCCTCATCGTATCTAATTCAACGATGTATATATGACGTGAAGGAGATCTACATCTCTCTAATATACATTATGGTTTATGGATCAAAGGAGAACAGGAACACTAGAAGCCATACGGTAGTTTGAAACACATGTGCCGGGCGGTGAGATCGTCACTACCCTATGCCACTACAAAATGATCGGTATCTTCTTTTTTCTGCTCTTACGAACTACATGGCTTACGTGGGTCGTATTTGTCTTTCTTCTCAAACCTCAGGGATAATATACAATTGTTGTACAAATATTAACTAAGCCGGGAGAAACTACCAGATGAAAGGAAAATCGTGCTGCTGCCCTGACGAATAAGCACAAAAGGGTCAGCAATTCCTTGTCAGCAGACGTTCACTCCTGTTCTGTGTTTCCCAAGGCAGTCACACGAGTACACCAAGACACAACTACGAGTACACAAGCCGCTGGGGCT
>NC_137008.1:37418222-37445722 GCF_032717465.1 Coenobita brevimanus | reverse complement strand
CAATCCAATGGGGTCACACACTGATAAGCCGGGGCTCTAACTACTTCTACTACTACTATCCTCAAACGTTTTCCTTCAGCATCGGGGAGATTTCTAACTGCTGGCTCTAGATATTACCTTCATTAACCTCTTCCACTAACGGCACTCCTTCCAGGCTTGAATAAAAGCGTTTCTTGGTAGCCAACGTAAACTGAAAAATGTCACCTAAGTGAATGGGTTACTCTTCAGTACCATGACATTTCATTCATTTATAATACTGTTGTTCACAGGTGATTTTATCCAGCTTAGGAAAGTACCCTACATGTGAAGTTACTATAAGCTCTATCTAATCCCTCCCGCTTGAGAAATCTATTCTGAGCTGGGGAAAAAAAAATCCAGAGATATCGTATCGTATCGTTTATAAAGGCTCCAGCAAGCTTGTATGCATCGGCCTTGGTCACCGAATGTCTGCTCTCCATACTGCTCGATCTCTGGCAGCCTCCCTATTCAGTCTCTTATCCCTTAGGGCACATTCAATGACCTCGTCCCATTTTTTTTTTTTTTTTTTTTTTTTTTTCCTGCCTCTCGCAACCCTACCACCAACGATCACACTTCTCACCTTCCGCACGCAACTGTCATCCTCCAACATCTCAACATGTCCAAACCATCTCATTCCACCTCTGCTCAACATAGCATCAATACATTCATCTCCCATCCTTTCTCACAACTCTCCAATCACAGTTCTACCCCCTTTCCCCTCCCAGGCCTCACATTCAAGGACGCTTACATCCATCTAATCGCTGTCATTTCTGTACGTTTGAGCCAACAAATATCCTCATCCTTTACAGCCCAGGTCTCACTTTCATACAGCATTAAACTCCTAACAAGAATAAAATGAAAGGCGTCATGGTATTGGAGGGGTTCAGTGATAATTATCAAACATACCAAAAGCTGGGGACCCATTTTTGTGGCACCTGCAGTCTTTAGTTGCCGTACCTCCAGCAAGACAAAAAGCACTCCACCAGACACGTCGCCTCAATTCCCCAATTAAATAAGCTCACGCACGAGCAACAATGAAATTCAATGAATGCTAATGTACATTTAATGAGCTCTTTCCTCTCATAATCTACTTCACATTTTCAGTCTAACTTCGTCCCTTAACCCATGATCCAAGGGTATATTCACATTTTTCCCCTTCAAATAATCAAGTTACAAAGTCACCTAAGGTTTTTCTTCTAATATGACTACAACAAATCTAACGAAGCATAAAAGTAATTACTATATATATATATATATATATATATATATATATATATATATATATATATATATATATATATGTACTTTTAGTTTTATTTACATGAATAATACCAGCAAGAAGAGATGAAATCTGGAATACCGAGCTTTCATCTGTATTTCAATATATCTAGAAACATACACGAAAACTCGAAATTCCAGTTTCAGCTCTTCCTGCGAGTATTATTATCTTATTTATCAAGTGCTCAGGTGATAATATCTAAACACATACACACACACACATTTAAATATATATATATATATATAAAGAATTAGTTAAAATAACCTATTATAGGGCGGGATTTAAATATTTCTTTTCTGCATACAAACTGGTGACTTTACTGTATTCTGCTTAAGAAAACCACCATCCACTAAGTAAAGTCTCTTTACATTAGTCTGGTTATCGCAAGACGATTTTCTTTTTTAAGCCTAGAACAACCTCAGCCCAAATGGCTAAAGGTTGAGGAAGAGAAAAACATTTTTTTTTTTTCCTGCCTTGGAGCCCGAGAGCGTCACCGTCCTGCCCGAACACCTGCAGCAGCTCCTCAACAACTCTAATTAATACCCAAGCTTCAGGTGCACAGTTCTACCTGGGAAGGGGCCATCAATATATTTCACAAGTTGCTTTGGTATATTCCAACTAAATCCTTAAAATTCTCTATATCTCGTTCCCGGTTCACACCTACATCCTAACGCTGACTGCCTCCTGCATATACAGGGAGTAAATTGTAATCTGGGAAGAGGTCATAAATATATTCCATCATATAAACTGCTTAGGTTAATAAGCAAAGTCATTATAAAAACATTTTCTGCTTTTCATTCCCTGTTCACAGCTCGCCCTCCCACTGCCTCTGTCAAGTCCAGGTGCCTCTTATTTAATGCTGTTATCGTGAAGCTATGTCGTAATTAAGTTGCTGATAAATAAACACCTTTTTTTGCGTAAAGCTGGTGGTGACTCAATGTAACGGACCTCTGCCAACGCAAATGAGAGTGTTTTGTGCGTATGTATATCACCTGCATTCACTATCACTCTGCCTGCATACGCCCTTGACGGCACGTAAGGAGCGTCTGTACTCTCCTCCCTCCTTGTTATTCTGTCGCTTCCACTTCTCCCCAACCCTCACTCCTTCATCTCCAACTCTCCTCCTTTGTCCAGCCTTCCCTTCCCCGCCTTCTTCGCAATCCACCCTCTCTTCACCCCAACCCCTCTTCTACCCAGCCCTGTTCTCCTTATTCTCAGTTCTCCCCTGCTTCTCCCCATTCGCCCTCCGCTCAGCTTTCTCTCCTCGCACCTTCTTCTCCCCTAACCTCCTCCATTTCTCCATATCCCTCCTTCCCTTCTCAACCATACTTCCCTTTTTCCCAAGCCTCCTCACTTTTCTCCCCAACCCATTTCTTTTCCCCATCCCTCCCCTAGCTTCTTTACCATCCCCCTTTTTTCTCATCTCTCCTCTACGTTTTATATCATATCCCCCCTTTCCCTAACCCTTTCCTCCCCAGTACTCTGCCCCTGTCTCCCTGACACCCCGTTCCCTAACCGCAGCAAGCAGCCACAACACCTGCCTGCGGACCTATCATTACCTGCTGCTGCGGTCACTCTCATCCTGTCAAATCAAGCTGGAAGATGAAAATGAAAGAACACTAATACAATCAGACACAAACATCCATATTATCAAAACTGAGTGAGCGAAAGTATACGCAAACCTCTCATTTCTGACGGTCATTCATGGGATACCTGTAACTAACAGATGCAATCACCCTGCATTTCACAATATAGCAACGATACAAAAAGGTCACATTGCCTCAGATGCCATCGTCAAAAACTGGGAGTGTGTTGACACCTTTTCAGTTTCAGTTTTGATGATCCATCCATCATCCAATCCCTCATTGCCCCATCAGGAGCGTAGGGACCCGGGGCTAGACTACTCGGTCTCGACATTTAAGGTAAGGGTGACCAGCTTCACTTCCCCCTGAGTGGCATTATATGAACAATAAACTCCAACCAGCCCTGGCATGGAAACTCATCCGGTTGAAGCGACTTAGCCCACTAAACCATAAGGTATCATTTGGTTATATGATTACCACCTAGCGTAATTAATGGTTTCGTGAATATAATTAATATTTTGACTTGTCACGCAAAGCAACATCGAATGTGTGGATGGTGGTCGCCCAAACCTACTATAAATTTTAACACCGTGTTACAGCCCTTACAACCTTCATCACTGCCAACAGTTAATGTCTATCTATACGGTGTGGGTTCTAACACACACACACACACACACACACACACACACACACACACACACACACACACACACACACACACACACACACACACATAAAATGCTCCAAGCAAATTTCTCCGTACTCAAAAACGACCCCCCTCATCACTCGACATACCACCCTCCCCCATAAAAGCCCACTGAGGGATATCTGACACAAGAACAGCTGGGGACAGAGGCACGAAACACTTACTAGCTGATAATCAAACTCGTTTTTGCCAACACTCAAGCGCTGTATCTCAGTTATACATCCCAGGAATTGAACCCGGGACCAGCAGGTGGGCAGGGCAGGCAGCTTCCTTTGTACCAGTCGGCCCTTAAATCCTTTGCTGCCCCGGGTTTCTCGGAATTGAATAAAATGCTATGGAGCTAAAATGGTGTGTATCTTTCCTAATTAGCAATCTATGATTTAAACTTGAGTAGTTAATTCTTGGTTCGGCGCATTTCCGCGAGCCTAATAAAGTCGTCTGGGTCGATTCGTAATATATAAAGTAAACATCTAACATGCAGCGAAAGTGTTAAAGGGTCTGACCTGCCATCTGGTGGGTATGAGTACCATTTCGAAAGATAATTACTCGCACGGAATCACGTATTATCAGCATTTAACTGAATCCCTGTCATTAATAAGTGTTACGTAATTTATGAGTACATATAAAACGAAGCTAAGGTAGAGGAGGATTACCGCGGAAATACCACATTCTAAGTCACACAAAGGCTCTACGTAACTATAGTCAAGGTACGGTACCACATGGACTCGCCGTAACAGCAGAGGAACTAAAGTGTTGGTAATCCAAGCTAATAAAATCTCTTTCCATGCGTGTTTTCTCATCATGATGGTGGAGGGGTTAATCTACTGTACCCGGTGACGACTGTAGGGAGGGGCTAAATGATGGCTATGCCTGAGCTCTCAACTTCGAAAAATCTCTCCTCTGCTAAGCAAAACCGTCTGGGAGTACTAAGAATAAAAAAAAAAAGTAAGTCAGCGTATGTAAAGGGTTAAGTACCAGGCAGGTGGCGGCCAAGGAACGGATCCTGTGACCGTCACTCCATCAAGACTCCGGAAACTGCGGCGTGTTTACCAGGCGTTGCGCAGTGACGTCAGGAGAGGAGCGCCTTGATTACCTGCCTGCTCTTACACACACCTGCGTCATGGCCTCGCCTTCTGTCATGGGGACCTGAGTCACCTAGAGGAACCGGCCGCACGCGCTCACTGACACACCCTAATTACAGAATATTACTTGGATTCTCATGGTTATCTTCCTCTTTCCTGTCTCAAAATCCATCCCTTACAACCCACTTGTTTTTTTAGTTTTTGTTTTTTTTTTTACGTTTCTCGATTTTGTCATCCTACTTACTATTTTTTTTTTCCAGATCCTGTCCACCTACCTGTTCTATTCCTGTTTTCCTGTGTCAAGATTCTGTCCTTCTGCTTGGCGTGATTCCTCTTTTCCTCTCTCAAGATCCTGTCCTCCTACTCGTACTTGTGTTTCCCCTTTCCCTTGTCAAGATCCTGCTCCTCTAGGTGTGTCTTTGCTACCCGTCCCCGAGCCCCTCCGGGGCGGGGACGGGTATTGTTTTCATTCGGTTTGTCTGTTTCTTTGTCTATGTCTGTCTGGCTGTTAACAACTTTACGCGAAAGCTACAGGTGCGATTTTAACTAAAATTACAGGGATGATGGGCTATGACCTTCTGATCAACTGGTTAAATTCTGGGCCAAACTGGACCACGGCCCAGGCTGTAGGCCCAAAACATGTTAAAAAAAAAAAAAAAAAAAATGGGGACGGGTAAAAATCGTTTTCTCGCCATACCTCCTTTCAAATTCTTCATATCGACGTGAAACCAAAACCTACAGGTGCATCTTTCAAATCTGCATCATAAAACATGCCTCATTACATCAGGGGGGTCACCACCCAGTTGGCGATAAGGGAATCAATGTCAGATGGGTCGGGCCTAAAATTTAAAATGGGCATAAACAATTTTCATCCGATTTACTCCAAATTTGATATGGGACATCTTTGACTAGATATCCTGTTGTGTTTATACGCCCGCACTAAAATGACGGCCGGGGACGGGTTTGCTGTGCCTTGGCATCGCTTCTAGTTTTTCCCGTGTCTGGACCCTTTTTTCAGCTTGTGTGTTTCTTGCCTCCTACCCTCCCTTATCCTTCAACACTGCACACCCTAATTATAACACTCGTGTTCTCTTCCTTTTTTTCTATTATCCTCTTTCAAAATCCCACTCCTGCGGTCGTGTGTCTTTCTGTTTCCTGTTTCTGCGTCTCACAGGGTTCCTACTTGGGTGTTTCCTATTTCCTGTATTTGCATCCTACCCTCCCTTCTCCTCCGCCCCGACACACCCTAATCCTCATGTCCCATATTTTTTTACCGGGTTTCAAGATCCTATCCTACTACTTGCGTTTTCTCTTGTCTCTATCTGTTTTCGGAACCTATCTGTGTCCCACCTCTTTTCCTGGTTCAGTGTCATACTCTTCTACTACTGTTTCCTCTTTCTTACCTGGCTACTGTTATCCTATTTCTGGACTTGTTTTTGTCTCCAACTTGTGTGATTTTCATTTTCTTGTTTGTAGGTGCGACCCACCCTTTTCGTCCTATGCAACACACCTCATGTTCAGCCAATTTAATCTTTGTTTTCCTTTCTCCCCATTCCTTCATCCTTCACCGCGACACAGACCATCATGATATGCCTTTTGTCTTCTTACTCTTCCGTTTTTCTCTTTCAAGAACCCATCCACTCACCTGATGTTGTGCTGCCTGCTTCTTCCTTCATCTTTATCATTATTTTCTCTGTCTACCCTCCTCTCATTCTACTTCTTCCATGCTTCATGTCACTTTTATTACCAGTTCTACACTGAGTGACAAGGCTAATGGTTTCCTGTAACCCAGGGAACCATTTACAACGTTGGCTGGTAACCATATTACCAAACAACGTGGTGTTGTGGAGCCAACTAAGGTACCTCTGTTAAAGGCCCACACACAAACTCTGACCTCCCAAAAAATCTGAAAGGAGTGTCAAGAACTACCAGGCCCAGGAAGACTATATGTACCGGTATTGTATGTTTCAGGCCAATCGGCCCAGGAATAAAGTCGTGTGGGCATGGCAACGAGCAATGGTAAAAATAACAACATCAAGAAGAGCAAGCCGGTGCAGGACGATGGCCAGTTCTATGCCGACCAAGTTTTGTCAGCAACCGGAAATGAGTCTTGACACTAAAAGTCACTTCTATATGGAGGTACTCCAGTGCAACATTCCGCCCAAGGATCATGGTCCTGGCTTAATAATCTTCGGAGTCTTCATATTTCACGCATGCGAGGGCATAATTTTAGCGCTTTTCATACTTTTGCCACTTGATGACCTCTGACCCTTGACCTGGCAGACGTAGGTCATGCATGTACGTGGCACACTTGTAAGTACTCATTAAAGTCTATAAGCATACAAAGTTTTATTCAATACCATCCACCCACTGTGGAGCTAGGGAACTTGAAATTCACAGAATGGCCCACCAGAGGTACAACTTCTAGATGGCAGTGCCAGCGACTGGAAGTGAGTTTCGGTGCTAAAAGTCATTTTTGTATGGAGGTATTCCAGTGCAACTTTCCACTCTGGCTTAATAATCTTCCAAGCCTTGGCATTTTGCACGATCACAGTCGTGATTTTAGCTATTTTTACCGTTTTCACATTTGATGACATTTGATCCTTGACCAGGCCAATGTAGCACATACTGTAGGTGTTGCATAGAAAGTTGTAGTACTAGTTAATGTCTATAAGCATGCAACTTTCATTCAATTTTATTGAGTTGCTGAGGAACTAGGGGGATATTTTTGAAAACTGGTACTGGTTGCTGGAACGCTGAGGCCAATCTTCGCAGGGTTGCCAGTCGAAAACTATAGGAGAGAGGAGAATGAACTCAAGATTAAGAGTAAAGAAGTCAGAGCTTTCTACGCCCATTCCTACGGCTTCTACAGCTCAAAACGTGAAAAGTATGAAAAAAATATAGTTTTTGGCCGTTGCTAGGCAACGACTCCTTGCCTAGCAATCAAAACCTTGCGGACACAACTACGTTATAGGCTGGTCATTGCGTCCAAGTTTGGTCGGAATCAGTTCATTCTGAAGGGCAGAAGTGTCTGCCACAATTAAACATGAAAGAAAACAAGAAAGAAACAATGCGATCAACAATATGGGCAGCATGGAGATGGCCAAAAACAAAACAAAACGTTTCCCTCTAGAAAGTAAAATTATCTGCAGCTAAGCCCATAATGAGCATGAATATTAAGAAAAGTCAACGTATATGGCTAACTGAATTTACATACAAAATACTCGGATATACATTATGATACAACTTTAACCTTGTATACTTTTATGTCCGAAGTTTGAATATTTAACAAAACAATTATTGGGAAACAGGAAAGAGTACAACAAAGAGTTTTAAATATTACCAAATTAAAAATAAACCATACAAAAAAGGTTTAGAACTGATTAAGTTCAGTTTATAAACGTACACACTACAAGGGGATCTAAACCATGTAAACAAAATGTTCAAAGACCATAATAATATACCACAGCAGTTGACAATTACTTCACAGCAGACCTGTCAACTTAGAGGTAGTGGTTATAAAATGATGACAAACACTTCCAGTCAAATGAAGAACAAATATAAGAGTACTAAACAGATGCAGGACCATATGGAGCTTCGCTAAAGTGAAGCACCTTGCGTGTGAAAATCTTTAGGGAGTGATTGACTGACCAGGCTGCTCTAACAGATGTTCTCGCAACTGAAAACATTCCTCTTCTTATAGAGCTGTAAACATATGAGATAGATTGTGATACAGTATTAACATCTGGTTGAGTGAGTATTTGGTTTCTTTTCGCCAGCTAAAAATGTTCATTCCTGAATAATACATTTTGCGAAAGGCATATTCATGAATGATCAATACAGTTCCTACTTGTAATACATTTTTCCGAAGTCCTGATCGCAAAGGATAAAATCGTGTACTGTAGCAATTTCGTTACGCTCCTTAGGTAAATTTTATATTAACATCTCTTACGGATAAAAATAATACACAAAATATATTCCACTCATCCTTTCCTATGAAATTTCCATGACAGTTATTCTATCTTATTTATTTTTATTATTATTATTTTTTTTTTTTTACGGTTCCCGCTGGAGGGATTGGTGGGTGGGTGGGTGGGGGAGGGACCTTCCAGCCTTACGATCGTGAACTCCTAGATAAGGCATCTTTCCTCATCCTTTCCTCTGAATTTTCTTCGTACATCTCTCTCAAAACAATGATTCATCCACTCACTGTGCTGACATCTAAAATGTACTTTGCCTTTCCTACCGCCATACGATTCCATTAACCTGTTCAGTGTTATGACGCCCAATTATTTGCTTCATTCTTGTTATTAAGAGGAAATATCATTTATCTTATTAAATGTCTCTCACATAGAAGGGTTAAGGTCACAGTGACTGTCCTGGGCAATACAGACTCCATTTTAAAGATAACCTTCATGGATAAGAATTTCAAGTCACAGACAGAACTTTAAAGTGAGTTTAATGAAACAAGGGATGTATGTGTGTGTGTGTGTGTGTGTGTGTGTGTGTGTGTGTGTGTGTGTGTGTGTGTGTGTGTGTGTGTTAGAGAGAGAGAGAGAGAGAGAGAGGGAAGGGGGGAACATGCGGGATGTGGGGATGAAGCAAGACTGTGTAGTGTGGTGCAGGATACGATAGGTGTAAGGCAAGTCAGGATGAAGGAGTAAGACAATGTGGAGGTGTGGGGTGTGGGGCAGGGTGTGAGGCGTGCATTGGTCGGAGTGTGGGGGTGAAAGGGTGCAAGGAAGAGTGTGGCGAGGGTGCGAGGCAGGGTGTGAGGTGGGTGTGAGATGGAATGTGGAGTGACGGGATGCAAGAAAGAGTGTGGGAAGGATGTGAGGCTGGGCGTTGGTAGACCAAGAATAGGGCGGTATGGCTGGAGTGTGTGTCAGGCAGGGATGTGTATGTGTGTGTAGGGAATATGAGGAAAAATTTAGTGCAAGACAGGGTGTGTGGACTGGGGGTGGGGGCAGGGTCGGGAGGGAGGGGTTTAGGCAAAGAGTGACGCGTCGGTCGGTAATGAGCCTCAGTTGATGCCCGCGTCGTGACCACCAAACCAACTCGGTACAAGAAAAATGCCACCCCGTTTACGAACACGGCCCCTCGCAACACCGTGTTAAACTGTCTTCCTGTGCAACACTCCGACGTTTAAAGGTACTCTGGCCTTGTTTACAGGGAAGGAGGCTCTTGAAGTTCTCCAGAACTGACTCTTGTGGGATCAGGTTACTCCCCGGCAGCCTCGGTGTGGGACAGTTGGTCATTTGTTAGCTATCATATGGCGAAGTGTGGCTATGGAGGGCGTGTTGGTGCCCTGAGTACTGCCCTGATTACCCTGTGACGTAAAGGCGGGATTTTGCAGGAAAGGAATTTTTCACTCTTTCAATGTTACTCCAACCAATTACGGTATTACTCTACTACTACATGCCCACAAGGGATCAATTACGCTTCGAAATCATGTATAGTCATATTCTACTATAATATTCCTGCCTCAACATGTTATATCTAATATACTATAGCACTAGCCGTGTGTGTGTGTGTGTGTGTGTGTGTGTGTGTGTGTGTGTGTATTTTGGGCAGCCGAAGCTACACATTCAAATCGCACCAAAACTGGCACAAAAATCGCAAAAAAATCGCTGATGTAAAAAAAAATTGGTCCCATTGATTGAAAAACTTTTATATTTAATGAGCGATCACATTTTGACCAAAAAACGCTGCTCCCGGAGCCCGGCATAGGATCCCCGTAGAATTTTTTGCCCAGATGTAGAACTGAAATAAACTGCAGCAGTAGCCGTGTGTCTGTGTGTGTACTTCGGACTTGTGTTCGGACAACTTGGGTTCCATTCCCGAAGCTGCAAATAACACGATCAATTGGTTAGCTGCAAAATATCCAAGTGACAATGTTACACTAGAACAGCACATAAACGCGAGAGCCCTCTGCAGGAGCAAGTGCGAGGGGCCCAAAGGGCCCACGAGCACTTGTACCATACTAGTCACAGACTATCTTACAGCCAAGATAAAAACTTGCTTCGGAAGAACCAAGACGTCTGTTGCTGTTTGCCTCCAAGTTTTAAATATTGAATTAATGGAGGTGTGGTCCATTTTCGGTGGACAGTCTAATGACAGTTTTAGTTTTGTCTTTTCATTTGCCCTGTTCCTGATTCCAAGCCATCTCTTGATCACAGTGTAAGTTGATGATGATGATGATGATGTATTTTACAATACCCAGTCATCCCTTATTATAACTATGTCGGTGTCATAGTCATACCACACAATCCTGTCATTCATTTCTCGTTGCCGGTTATTACCGTACGAGCAAGCGAAGCAAAGCGATGTTTATGTTCAGCTGAGAAATGAGCGGCCCGACACAACCTGGCCCGGCCCTACCCGACACGGCCCGACCGCGATGGTTTCAGAGGCTAACTTTTCTACTATGTGAGACAGAAAAGATTCTTTCAGCAGGTAGTAAATACATTCAATAATTTTTTTTTTTTGCTATATATTTACTCATAAGACCAAAGAAACCCCTTGGAATCCCAGCTTTCCAAGGAAATGTAACGAGAGCTTCAACTGACATGCTCCACGATGAAACTGATTTAAAGCACTATGAAAGTGACACGTGAAACATAAGTTGTTTTTCACTTCCATATGTTGATTGCGCGCGCGCGCGTCCGTGTGTGTGTGTGTGTGTGTGTGTGTGTGTGTGTGTGTGTGTGTGTGTGTGTGTGTGTGTGTGTGTGTGTGTGTGTGTGTGAGAGAGAGAGAGAGAGAGAGAGAGAGGGAGAGAAAGAGAGAGAGAGAAAAAAAACGTGAGAAAGGAAATATTTTGGCTTAATTGCTCTTCTGTTACTGTTCAACTATCCCACCACAAATGTTGATTGCTTACACTAAAATGAAATTATGACGATAGGTGTATGTGCTATGAATCACAAAAGTATCGGTTCACAATATGTGTGAAATATTTGGGACCACAGAACGAAGGTCACTGAAATATTAGTGTCCGAACTACCACATTTCGGCAGCCCTGATGTCGGGAGGTGCCATACATCGCCAACAAGCAATATCCTCTTAGCAAATGCTGTGTTTATATAAACATACATTGTTCATACACAATGACACGTTGGTAAACATCAACAGTTGATCGAATGTTTTCGGTAGGCATCGGACCCCTTGTTCACCGATACTTTTGTGACACATAGTACAAATGACTGCTCACTCGTCACTCGCTCACAAAGTGCACTTTACTGGTTATAACCAGGTACCACTTGTATGCCAGTGTGGCTCCCAAATACCATCCAATGAAGCCCACTAAGACCACATCATAACGCGACACCTATACACCAACCTGACCTCTTGTCTCGTCCTCAGGACTGATTTCGCCAAAAGGAATCAAAGACTGAACTGCAAAATTAATCCTTCCCCAAGAAATGAAACAAAAGAATGAATCGATTTGACTTTGAACATTATACATGAAAAGGATTCAAGTCGGATCGAAAGCTGCAGCAATTCACAGCACTGTGAAACAAAACACGTTCAAACAAACGAGCTAAAACTAAGCTCAGTTATTCTGAAATGCATGGAAATATTACAAAGCAGGATAGAGAAAAATCTTTTTTCGAGCTGGCAAGTTACCGAGGTCAGTTCTAGCTACCTGTGACCTAAAGGCATCCCATGATCACCTGGCAACACCACAAACAGAGCCACTGCTTAAAGTGACCTGTGACTTATGACCTGTGACCTGCAGTTGCCCCGCGGTAACAAGAGCTGGTGTGGGGTGAGGCCAGGGCGGGAGTGAGGACTCTTTGTGTGCGGTTAATGGCTGCTTGACGCCACGCTTTACGGCCCATCCTCCACCAAAGAAGGAAATTCAGGGCAAAGATTCCCACCAGGCCTGGCACGCATCCCTCCCCCCTCCCCCCACGCCTCAACACACACACACACACACACACACACACACACACACACACCTCAGGTTACTCAACAATCTCAAGCTGCTAAGACAATATGAGAGACTGCAACATTCTTCACACACACACACACACACACACACACACACACACACACACACACACACACACACACAAAAGGACAGCATTAAGTAACGTGACAGCCACAATAACGCCAGTCGCACACGTCCACAAGTTACGACACGCCCAAACGTTAGTCACACAACCTGCGTCACATAAATTTTTTAATCCAGTGGTCTTTTTTGTTTAATCTTGCTACTTTCATTCGGTTTTATTCAACTTGGGAATGGCTTCTCGTACTGAAGAGAGTATTGGAGTCTGTATCTAATCTTACAAATTCCAAACGCCAATGCTAAAGCTGAATGAAATCATACGGGGATAACGGAATGAAAAAAAAAATTCATCATGAGTGACGAGGTTACCGGCTTCACTATACGGCTCTCTGCTACGCTGAATAAGAACGTCTGACGAGATCTCGAATAACAAGCGAAGGGAATGATCGCACAGTTGGGATTAAAATCAAAGGCTGCGTATCATCTATCACACTCGTAAACTGCACCATTAATCTCATTTCATTCAGTACTGTTGATCCCCTCGGACTGAGGATGTTAGTAATAATCTCCATTGGCTTTTTCAGTGCTAAAATGTTTTCTTCATATTTATACTAGTCTTGCTATGCCAGAAGACTATATTCAAATAGAGAAAGACTCGCATTAGTGAAGGGTTTATTAAGTAACCAATCACGCTGACAATATCAAGATACCCCCCAAAATAACACCCAAGTCACACCACAATGAACAGGCACGAGAGTTCTCAGAAGATCTCCAAAGGTTCTCAAGTGTTCTCCTAGACAGCCGCTCCAGTGATGCAAGACGCAGCTCGAGCGAGAAGGTGGCGGGTTCACGTGACGGACAGACGAGCAGATCCATTGTGTGACAGTTTGCTGGATCCTTTTTTTTTTTTGTTTTTTCCCCTCTATCTATCTACATGTGATCTCTAACACTCCATCCTGCGAGGGGTGGCCTCGACAAAAGAACTTTCAAGCGTTTTTGTCCCTAATCAGTTGCAACCCTCTTTCCACAGCACAAGGAGTAAACTACAGATTCATAGCCTAATTAACTAAAAAAGAATCTCAATATGAATGTTACTAATAAACTGCTACAAACTCACAAAGTTCGGCTTGAGTTCCCACGCAATTTTTTTTACTGACATTCATGAAGGTCTATGTTCTAAAAGATCCAAATCTGCAGACGAAACAAAATTCGATGGCAGAGCGGACACACCCGCGCAAAGACAGATACTTCGAACATTGTATTCACTGTGGCAACCTGAGTTTAATACATAGTAAAGAATTTAAAGTGTATGTAGGCGAAATCGCACAGAAACGATTAATTTCCAAAGTTCTGTCAATCAGGTTTCTGGGACCACGGCACTGGTTGTCCAGTAATGATGAAAACGAAGATGATGATGATGATGATGATGATGATGATGGTAATCATGATGACTAGTTATAGAGTTAGGTAATTACACACAAATACACAGAATTCTCTCTCTCTCTCTCTCTCTCTCTCTCTCTCTCTCTCTCTCTCTCTCTCTCTCTCTCTCTCTCCAGTGTCCACAATTTGTTCAGAGTCAGACCCACCTGTAATTAAGAGAGACAAAGCCCCAGGTGCAACAGGGGCTCATTAGGCAATTGTTCGTCTCTCTCTCTCTCTCTCTCTCTCTCTCTCTCTCTCTCTCTCTCTCTCTCTCTCAGGTGTCGGTGAGAGTGAAGAGGAGAGGACAGCGATGGGAAGGTGAGAGGGTATGTGAAAAGACGAAGGTAAAGGACAGGAGTGTCAAAGGTGGGAAAAGGCGGAAGGAGGTGTGACAGGGGTGTTGTGAAAGAGAAGGAGAATGATGTGTAATGCGATGGGAGGTGAAAGGATTGAGTTGGGAGATGTAAGAGGAGTGTGGGGTGCGTTAGACAAGTGCAAAAGGAACTGTGATGGGATGGGTGCGAGTGAGTGTGAGATATGTGCGTACTATAGCTGCAAGGGAAAGGTGGAAAGGGTGTGAGGGAAGATAAGCAGGGGATGTGAGTGACAGTGAGGGGTGTGAGGGTGAGAGGTACAAAAGAAGGTGGAAGGAATGCGAGATAAATGGGAATGAGGGGAAGGGGAAGATGAGGGTGGAGGCAACAGGGATCTGAGAAGGAAAATAAGAGGGTGTGAGAGTGCAAAATGTAAAATGAATGTGTAACGACAAAGATGTAAGAGGTGTGAGATGGGCGATGAGAGAGGGTATGAAGGGAAGTGAGAGATGTATGGGGAATGTGTGATGTAAAGATGACAAATGAGATCCAAGAAGAGATAAAAAAGGAGTGTTGGGAAGAATGAGACGAGGGTTGATGTGTAAGGGGTGTAGGAAAGAAGATGAGAGGGGGTGTGAGAGGGAAGTGAAGTGTAAGAGGACGGTGTGATAGGAAGTGAAGGGTGTGAGGGGAAGTGAGAGGTGCAAGGGAGAAATGTGAGGGGGAAGTGAGAGGTGTATGAGTTGGTGGGGATGTGAGAGGTGGTGCAGGCTGTGTGTAGAGTAGGCAGACCAGTGAGACCACCCAGCCACTGCCACCCACCCACCCCACCACTACCACCCGGCTTGAGTCATCCCTCTTGTGATGGTGGTGGTGGCATTTACCTGGCCCTGCCTTCCGTCACACCTTAACACACAACAAAGCACACAAGAAAAAAGATGCGATACACCTTTTCTTACATAGCCCACTAGCACACGCTAATAATCATCATGATCAAGATCATGATGATCGTGATATTGATAATAAAGTTTTCACTGTCAATAGTTGCTAAAAATTCATCAACACAGGCCTTTCATATCTCGAATAAGACCCTCTGGTGGTAGCATGAATATAATAAAATAGAAGTAGACTAAAAGAGTTAACCTCTCCAGCATGAGCGAGTTTTTCTCGGGCTAAGTAAAACAGTCTGGCTTGAGTTAGAACAAAATCTGACGTTATTCACGAAGGAAAGAAAGAAAAAAAAATTCTCGGGCTGACGAGATTAACTGAGGCTTTTTGCAGTACCGGTACTTAAGATTTTCAGTCTGGTGACCACTAAAGATTTTATTTTAACTAAGGTCAAGCTACCTCATCATCCTTCCCTCCTCTTTTCTACTCTGATGGTTCTGTAGCTATTTCTTCTACTGATAAAGCAGATCTCTTCGCACAGACTTTCTCCTCCAATTCCACCTTAGACGATTCCGGTGCTGTTCCTCCATCACTTCCCCCCTCTGACTTCCTCATGGCTGACATTAAAATTTCTTCAGTTGATGTATTTTCTGCCATTACTGGCCTCAGTACTAACAAGGCATATGGGCCTGATGGGGTCCCTCCTGTTGTTCTCAAAAACTGTGCTTCTGTGCTTACACCCTGCCTAGGCAAACTATTTCGCCTTTGTCTGTCAACTTGTACCTTTCCTTCTTGCTGGAAGTTTGCTCTCATTCAGCCAGTCCCAAAGAAGGGTGACCACTCCCAACCCTCCAACTATCGTCCAATTGCTTTAATGTCCTGTATTTCAAAAGTTTTCGAGTCAATTCTTAATAAAAAAATTTTAAGGCATCTTTCCTATCACAACCTTCTTTCCGATCGTCAGTATGGGTTCCGTCAGGGACGCTCCACTGGCGATCTTCTCACCTACCTTTCAGACTCCTGGTCATCCTCCTTTCGGGACTTTGGCGAAAGCTTTGCCATTGCACTTGACATCTCAAAGGCTTTCGATCGAGTCTGGCATAAATCTTTAATTTCCAAACTGCCCTCCTACGGTTTCTATCCTTCTATCTGTACCTTCATCGCTAGCTTCCTTTCTGGTCGTTCTATAGCTGCTGTCGTAGACGGCCATCGTTCTTCTCCTAGATCTATCAACAGTGGTGTTCCTCAGGGCTCTGTCCTATCACCAACTCTCTTCCTTTTATTCATCAATGATCTTCTAAGCTGTACATCTAACCCTATCCACTCATACGCTGATGACTCCACCCTTCACCTTTCCATTCGGTTCCCACAACGCCCATCTCAACAGTTACTTCAAGAAACAAGGGATGAGGCTATGGCACACCTAATGTCTGACTTGGCTCATATCTCTGACTGGGGTAAAAATAATATGGTTGTCTTTAATGCTTCTAAGACTCAGTTCTTACACCTATCAACCCGACAAAATCTTCCACAGGTATACCCACTAATGTTTAATAATATTCAGATTAATCCTGCATCATCCTTGAACATGCTGGGGGTTTCATTTACTCGGGACTTATCTTGGAAAGATCATATTACATCTCTTGTAAAATCTGCTTCCAAGAGATTGGGTGTGCTAAGCCGACTCCGCTCTTTCTTTACTTCTGCACAATTGTTGACTCTATACAGGGGTTTTATCCGCCCCTGTGTGGAGTACAACTCTCATGTGTGGGGAGGCTCCCCACATACAGCTCTTCTCAATAGGGTGGAGTCAAAGGCTTTTCGTCTCATTAACTCTCCTCCTCTTACTGACTCCCTTCAACCTCTGTCTCTTCGCCGCACTGTTGCATCTTTATCTCTTTTCTATCGCTACTTTAATGGTCACTGCTCCTCTGAACTGTCTGCTTGCATTCCTCCACCTCTACGACGGGCGCGTAGCACCCGTCTGGCAGCAAACTCTCATCCCTTTTCTGTCCAACTCTCTAATGCAAGAGTTAACCGTTACTCCCAGTCTTTCATTCATGCAACAGGTCAGCTCTGGAACTGTCTCCCTCTGTCTGTATTTCCTCCTGCCTATGATCTCCAGTCTTTCAAACGCAGTGTGTCCAGGCATCTCAAAATGATCGGATCTTGAATTTGGCTCTCTATTGTATTTTGTTTTTCTCTTGGAGGGAACTGTTACTGCGGGCTCATGGCCTTTGGTTCCTTCTTCCTCGCATTAAAAAAAAAAAAAAAAAAAAAAAAAAATTTAAACCAGCAGAGAGACGCCCTCATCAGCCCATAGATATGAAACAACTATTTCGATTAACCATTTTACCACTCTACGCTACTTACCCATTTCATTCCTGCAAGCCGACCGCTACAGTAATTACAAACGCATACATATATTCATTATATTTCTTATATACATAAATCCCTGCAAATACTAGATGATTCTCAAGATGTTAAGTGAAACCGTCAGCGTTCATAAGGGTAACTATCACTCCAGCATCGTATTTCCTCACCCTGTTTTGCCAACTCATCGCGCCATGTTCTTGTCGAAATTCCACACACTGCTTCCCCATCCCTTTCTTCTCCTCATCCTCCTCCCCTCTTCATTTCCTGTTCTGCCCACTCCTCCTCCTCCTCTCTACCTCTCTGCTCCTCCTCCATCTTTCTGTTTCTCCTTTTCTCCCCCTTTTTGTCCCTCCTCCTCTCTCCACCTTCTTATCAGTTTCGTCTTCTTTTCTTACCCTTACTGTTCCTCCTCCTCTCTCCCTTCCTGTCTGTTTCTCCTCCTTACTCCCTTTCTCTCTGTGTCTTCTTCCCACTCCCTCTCTCTGCTCCTTCTCATCTCCGCCTCTGTCTGTTCCTCTTCATTCTCTCTCTCTCTCTCTCTCTCTCTCTCTCTCTCTCTCTCTCTCTCTCTCTCTTGCCTCACAAATCTCTTTTCTACTCCATGACTCACGAGGTAGATAATAATGATGAAACGTACGACACAGTTTACCTTGACTTTAGAAGTGATTCGACCAATTCGACCGAGCTTCCCATGAGCCAGTATTTATGATCGGTGGGTCACATGGCATGGGAGGATTAATATAAAAATGAACTCCATCACGGTTGGCACACACAAAGCAAAGGGTTGGTGTGACAGGATAAAATCTGGCCGAGTAAGAGTATTAACTGCAATGTCTCAAGATTCTGTTCCTGGACCTTTACTGTGTGCTTTTTAATGATCTTGACCAAAGTGTTACTAGGGGCATCAATAAATTTGCCGACGACTCCAAAGTTGAAATAGCTAATAACACATCAGGGGACAGAGACAGACTTCAGAAGGACTCAGGTAAATTATCTGGACGGTTAGAAAGCTGTCGGATAAAATACAATGAAGACAAATACAGTGTGGTTAGTGTAGGTAAACCAATTAGAGATTATAAACAGAAAACAGACACGGTTAAACTCGGTATATCAAACTGTAAAAAGCGTCTAAGTGCTCTAGTCTGTAACGACGTAGAACCTATCGAGCAATGCAGTAGTGTGTGTACTACAACAAACAGGGGTCTAGGGTTTTTATCTTGAAGTCTGCATAACAGTACAGACAACTTAATTCTGCATCTTTATCTCAGTCTCGCGACATCACATCAATAATACTATGCGAAAAGGCGTTGTCTGTTTATCTGTGTGTGTGTGTGTGTGTGTGTGTGTGTGTGTGTGTGTGTGTGTGTGTGTGTGTGTGTGTGTGTGTGTGTACCACATATGACCCCCTTGCATTTCGACGTGCCATACCGGTACATCAAAATCCAAGGAATGACGAGCTGACAACGGTGGTGCGTGCGGTCAGTTGAGCGCGAGCCATACGCACTTTTGTACCTGATTTTTCGCCAGACATGGGAACCCTGCACAGCTCATACCGCTGGGTAGAATGAGCTGAAATTTTGCATGGGCATGCCCGGTAAGTCAAAGCAGGCATATGTCAAGTATGGTGTCAGTGCTTCTCTTGGAGGCAAGCGCTTTTCTGGTTACCTTTTATATAGAATGGATATTAATTCACATGAAAATGTTCAGAGAAGAGTAAGCAGTACGATAAGGCATTAAATATCCGTCTTATAAGAAAAAGCTTAATCTTTAGAATCTGTACCCAGACAAGAGGCAAAGAGTAAGGGAGAGTTAACAGAGGTACTTTATCTGGATGAAAGACATAAGTAAACATTATCAATAAAGATTATGTACCCAAAACACAACGCGCAGATTTGAACTTGGTAAACGTCGCTGTCAAAAGAGAACTACGTAAAGACAGGCTTGGTAGTAAAGTAATGGACGAGAGGAACTCAGGCTGCATGATAGCTACCACCTGTTTCCTCTCCTCTCTCCATCCATACCCTATCCTCTTTCTTTTTCCTCCCTTTCTGTCCCTTCTCCTCTCTCTTTCCCTTTCTTTTGTACTTCCCTCTGTCCGCATTTCTACTTCTCCTCCTCTCTCCCTTCCTTTCTTTTTCTCCATCTCTTACCCTATCTCTCCTTTCCCTTCCCCTTCCTATATATTTCGTCCTCCTCTCTCCCTTCCTCTTTTTCTGTTTCTCCTTCTCTCCTCCTCCCTCTCTTTCTGTCCTCCTTCCTCCCGCTATACTTCTCTGTTGCTCCGTCTGTGCTCTTTATTTCCTACATCTGATTTCATCTCACCAACTCTCGTCTTTATTAAACCCGTGCTCGTGACAGAGGGAGGGAGGGTCTGTTTTGGTCGGCTTGTGTGTCTGCCTGCCTTTCTGTCTGGCTGGCTGTCGTTCTATTTGTTTTAACAAGCATAGTTTTCTATCCGATTTTAACCAACTTCGCCGAAAGATTTCGAGTTACCCATGGGGCTGTCCTATAGCTTTTAAGAACTAAAGGTCAAAGGTAAAGATCACAGACTTTTGTCAAATGTAACCCAGCAAGGTCAACTTAAACAGTTTCCAACACATTTAGACCAAATTTGGTGGAAAGGTTGAGGATAAGGAAAGGCTGGAGGTAACATATTTTGAGAACAATTACTCAAAGGTCAAGGTCAAAGTTCGACCCGACGGTCTGCGTGAAGGCAAAACAACTCTAACAGTTTTTATATTATCTGAACCAAACTTGGTGGAAGGGTTGAGAAGCAGCTAACGGGTTGACCTGTTGTTTTTCTGAAGACTAAGTCAAAAGTCTATGCTATATGGAATGATTAAATAATTTTTATCCGATTTAGACCAACCTCTATGGACGGGTTTTGGATAAGACAAGGAGAATTTAATATCTAATTTGGAGAACAAGCAGTCAAAGATCACGGTATGGCCAAAGTTCAAGATGACATGGAAAAGTCAGCATAAACTTTTTTTTTTTTTTTTTTTTAAGACCAAAGCTGGTAGATGGGTTAAAGGCCGGGCAAGAATGAAGTAATTAGACTCTGAGAGCAATCAGTCAAAGGTCAACGTCACAAGGCACAGCCAAAAGTTCAGCCCTAAGACAGTCAGACACTTCACCAGACCCTGTTTCAGAAATGTGCCACTGGGTGCGCTTCCGTCGCCTAGCTCTGATGCGGGGTAGGCTGCACTCTCCTGAATGCTGCTGCTTGGTCGTCTTCTATTCTTTGCTTCCAGTTTTGCAGTTTCGGGCCTTCGGCTCTCCTGTCCTTGGTTTCAGGCTTTACCTTTTCCAACATCGACATCTGTCATCACTTTTTTTCCCCCCTTTTAATCAAAATACTTTTAGCTTTTGTAGGACTGGGGTTTCTCCTCCCTGTCCGGTGGTAAACAGAATAAAATACTAAAGCAGCAAACCTGTAATTCATACTTTTCCGAATTTACGTTCTCTACCACCTGCCTTTCATTACGCCTGGGTCTCAAAACGCCAGGCATATGAGTGTATCGCAAGCTTATCTTCTTTAACCAGAAGAAAACTTTGAAATGAACATTTATTACACTCAACCCATTAACCCGAAAACACTCGTTTTCACAGGGTATATTCGCATGCCCCTTCTACACCCTAACCATATTTCCAACTCATCTCACCCATTTCTTAGTCCTCCATGCTTTTTCTTCCCCCCGCTGGCATTTTCATTCTTGGTGGACATTTTGATGTAAACCTTCACTGCACTCAAATAATTAATCCTACAACATTCATTTTGAAAGGACATAAGTTCCTGCCCCAGCCCCATCCCCCAACAACACTGCAGGCCATCGCATCCGTTCCTTTGCCTGCCACGCCCACATCTTTAACTCCTCCCAAACAGTTTCACGGCGCGACAACAGGCCATGTGGTCGTCGAACTCATTTGTTCTAACACAGTTCCCTTTTATCTCCCCCCTTCTGCTTTAGTTTCCTTTTTTCTCCTCTGTTCTGTTCTCCTCTCCCCTTCCCTACCTTCCACTTCCCTCTTCTCCTCTTCACCTCCTCTCCTCCTTTCCTCTGCTATCCTCCCTTCTGGCCAGCCACCCCCTCCCCCCCCCGTTAACAAGCCTCACCTGCCACTAATAATTACCACAAGAGTTCATCAGGGAGCGAACCAGGCTGCAGGACAGAAATTAAACCAACCGGGGGAGGAAGGTGAGAGAAGGGAGGGAGAGGGGAGAGGAGGAAGATTAGAAGACAGGGTGTGAGAAGAGAGGTAGTGAAGAGAGGAGGAATATTAGAGGAAAGGGTGTGAGAAGAGTGGGAGGGGAGAGAGGAGGATGATTAGAGGAGAGGGTGTGAAGAGAGGGAGAGGAGAGAGGAGGAAGATTAGAGGAAAGGGTGTGAGAAGACAGCGAGAGGAGAGAGGAGGAAGATTAGAGGAGAGGATGTGAGAATAGAGGGAGAGGAGAGAGGAGGAAGAATAGAGGAGGGGGTGTGAAGAGAGAGAGAGGAGAGAGAAGGAAGAATAGAGGAGAGAGGAGGAAGATTAGAAGAGAGGGAGAGGAGGGAGGAGGAAGATTAGAGGAAAGGGCGTGAGAAGAGGGAGAGAGGAGGAAGATTAGAGGAGAGGATGTGAGAAAAGAGGGAGAGGAATGAGGAGGAAGAATAGAGGAGAGGGTGTGAGAAGAGAGGGAGAGAAGAGAGGAGAAAGATTAGAAAAGAGGGTGTAAGAAAGATGGGGAGAAAAGAGGAGAAAGATCAGTGAGAAGAGGGTGTAACATAAGGATGGAGGGGAGAGAGAAGAAAGATTAGGGAGATGGTGTGAGAAGACGGTGGAGAAGAGAGAGAGGAGGAGGGTAAGAGAGGAAAATAAGAGGAGGGTGGATAAGAGAAAGGAGCAGAGGTTAGAATAGGGGAGACGACGGAAGAAATGGCCGAAAGGATAATAAGAGAACAGGAAGATAAGGAAACAGAAAATAAGAGAATAGGAAAGCGGAGGAAAAGAGAAAATTGAGGAGATGAGGGAGACGTGCGAAAATGGATGGAGAGGAGAGGAAAACGGACACAGAAAGGAGGGGAGGAGAGAAGTCGAAAGAAGAGGGGAGTGGTGTGATAAAAGTGGAGAGAGAGAGAGAGAAATATATATGATACGACAGAAATGAGGAGTAGTTGTGACTTGTGAGAGAGGAGCGGAAGTGGACAACGGAATTATGAAGACAACCAACACGAAGGAGGGACAGGAAATCACTGAAAATGCTTAAGACCGAAGGAAGAAAATCGAAGAGAATCTAGATAGATAAATAGATATTCTAAGAGGGGATACAAGAAAAAAATGGTGAGAAAAGGTTTGGAGGCGAAAGGAGAGGATAAGTTCAAAGGAACGACTTAGTAAGAAGAGGATGTACTGGACAGGATCTAAAAGGAATAAGTTCTTTTGGAAGGTTAATCAATATAGGACACGAATAGAGAGGAAAATGGAAGACGAAAAGAAAAAGTAGGATAGGAGAGCCAAGAAGACATAAGAACTGGAAGAAGGCTTAGTAAAAATCAGTAGATGGTCCATTGACTTTCTGACTGCAAAAGATTTGTCCACCCAACAAAATCGTCTGGCATTAGCTTGAATAAAATATCCTAGTGTACCAACAACTTCGAATGGATTAAAAGCAGAGTTAGCGAGGGACAGGGAGAGGAGAAACGAATGGATGGGAAAGGATAAGAAATGAAATAATAAAACTGGGAGAAAGTATCGGTGGAGGCACAAGTGGTTGTCAGAACAGGTGATATAAGACGACATGGGTACGGAAGGAAAAGGATCGGTCAGGACAGCTTGATGTTCTTCTGTAACTAAGTGCGTGTACTGCCTGGTGTCAAGTGTATTGGTGTGTCATGTCTAGTGTACTGGCCTGCGGTCTGGTGTCACAAGTACTATCATGGGCTGTCTAAAGTACTGGTATGCATTGCCCGGTGTAAGGATGTGGACTGCCTGGTACAAGGATATGGTGTTCGTGGTGTACTGGTATGAACCGCATGGTCTACTGGTACTGACTGCCTGGAGCACTGCTATGAACCGCCTGGTGTGCTGGTATGCTCAGTTTGGTGCCCAATCTCCTGGCATGAGCTGTCTGAAGTACTGCTATGAACTGCATGGTGCAGACCGCCTGGTACATTGATATGGGATGCCTGGTATAGATATATGGTGCCTAGTATACTGAAATGAGATGCCTAGTATACATATATGGGGTACCTGGCATACAAACATGAGATGACTGGTATACAGACGTGGGATGCCTGGTATATACATAAGCTGCCTAAGATAACAATTTGGAGTGCCTGGTATATGAGTATGGGGTGCTTGGTAATGATATAGGATGGACGGTGTTGAGGTATGAAAATGCTTGATATACCTGTACATATATTGGGTGCCTGGGATACAGAGGTAGGGTGCACTGGTGTACTGGTATGCACTGCACGGTGCACTGATATGGGTTGCTTGGTGTACTGTTATGGGGTGCAAGATGTCGTGGTAAGGATTGCCTGGTGTACTGGTATGGGTTGCCTGGGGTGTGGTGTAGTGGTATCAGGCCGTAGTGCTTGTGACCGCCCGTGGAGGGAGTGAGGGACGCTGTCATTACTCAGCGCCGGGGAGGGAGGGAGGCCCCACCGTGACCACGCCGTCTCACACGCGCAGTATTATTGTCTCATTACCACTCTGCCGCCCTCACCACCCTCCCCGGATCTAATGCTGCCTGCCTCATCACCTCCCTCCCTCCCTGCCTCACCTCCTGCTGCCTCTCTTCGTGTCTGCCTATATATCCTACCTTGCCAGCTTAATGCCTGCTCTCTTTTACTCTGCATATCCTGCCTGCTTCTCTCTTTTCTCTTGCTTGCCTCACCTCCTGCTGCCTCTCCTCGTGTCTGCCTACATATCCTGCCTTGCCCACCTAATGCCGCCCTCTCCTTGCTTTCTTTTTTCCTATACATATCCTACTGTCTGTCTGCTCCTGCCTTGCTTTTTCCTCCTACTGCCCCACCTCCTGCTGCCTGTATATCCTGCTTTGTACTCCTATCGCCTGCCATCCCTGCTTTCTTTTACTGTACTACTGCGGACAGCAATATCGACCCACTTCCTGGTAAATGGTGATAAGTAAGTAGATAGTGAGCAATATCGAAACCCTGTGACACGATCTTCGGAGCCCGTCAAACATTTCTGAATATTATGTAAATGATTCATGAAATGATTCTTCAACTAAAATGTGGGTCGTTAATATTATCTGCAGCTGTACCTACCCTACCACATCTCTCTGCTCTATGCTCTACGCCTACACACACTGTCATGCCCTCCCAATGCCTGACCCTGACTGCTCCTGCCTACCCCCTCTCTTCTTCTCAATATATTTTTTCTGCCTATGTACAATGCCATGCCCTCCTAGTGCCTGCCCCTCTCTTGCCTGCCTCCTCCTCGCTCTCTTCTAGTCTACATTCCCTGTCTGCCTCCCTGCCTATATTACTTGCCCTGTCCTGCCTGCCGTGTCCCCATGCTATTGGCCCATTGTGTTTGCCTAAATAACCCCGCCTACTCAGCCTAATTGTCCTCCTGTCTGCCCTTCCCTGCTCGTCCCATATACCGTAAATCTTACTTAATTCGTCCGCTGCCTGACTCTCCATGCTCTTTACACCCTAACTTGGCCTGTTCTACCCAGTCTGTCCCTTCTGCCGATCTCTCCTTGCGCTCTTCTACAAACCCTGCCTGCCTCCCTGCTCTCCCCTTATTTCCCCTGCCAGTCCCTCCCTGCTTTCACTCACTACCCATCATTTACCCCTGTCCTACCTGTCCCTGTCTGTCATGCATACACTGTCTTACCCTCCTGATTTTCTGTTTCTTTCTGCCTATCCCCTTAGACATCTTGCGTTCCTCCTGCTGCCTACCTCTCCCTGTTCCCTGCCTATATATCCTACCTTATCCTCCTGCCGTCTATCCTACATTCTACCTGACAGTCCTACCCAACCTAACCTGCCTTACCCAACCATACTATACCTCACCCTTCCTAACCATAACTATATCCTACTTAAGCACAATCTACATTTCCCTACCACCCTCTCCTATCCTACTTTACCCTAGACTCAAACATCCTGCATGACATCCCCTACCTTCCCCCACTCCTACCTTATCCTACCCTGTACCCTACCCTTTCACCCCAACCTACCCCCCTTACCCCCCTACCCCTTCCCTACCCCCCGCGGCTCCCTTTCACCTCCTACTGTCTTCCTCGATTTCGCTCACCACATTAAAAATTGCTCTTAATGCCGAAGCCCCATTTTTACATTCGAGTACTGTAAATCAGACTGTGTAAAAAAGCCATTATCCTCACACACCACTGCATTTCCAAAGCCACTGCTGATAGTTTATGCGTTCATCTGTGTGTGTGTGTGTGTGTGTGTGTGTGTGTGTGTGTGTGTGTGTGTGTGAGAGAGAGAGAGAGAGAGAGAGAGAGAGAGAGAGAGAGAGCGCCGCCCACCGTGGCGCTGAGTTTATACTGCTGATCATTTGGGTGTGAAGTCAATGACTCTGTTCCGTATCTCTTTATCTACTAACCCGGTCCCGTCCATTCCCACAGGTCCTAAGGCATATGCAAACCAGCTACCACATACCAGTACATTCAATCATACATACATACACAAAGAGACTATGCATATAAGAAGATTAGAAGAGATTATCTGCAGTTGGCCGTTTGATCCAGATTGTACAGCTTCATTTTATGGGTATGAATAAAACAGGCTTGACTATCTGGATAACAGCTACACAGCCAGCCTCATCTGAAAGAGACCCTGATGGACTGCAGGCTGAAGCTGCCTTCCTCCTCTTCCAGTCCACCAAGCTGAGGGACGTTTGTATAACTGGGCAGTGGAGACATGATCGGTTATCTGGATGTCACCGCGAAAAGGCTTCCTTCTCCAGCACCTCTACTTGGAAAAAAGAAGGATATCAAAGGAGGGCTGTACCTCGCCCACTACACTCTCCAGCCGAAACTGGCTGACTGATCGCTTATGGATCTGAAACTAGCAGCAAAAAATGAACAGGAACACCACCCAATGTAAATACATTGGCATGAAATCCGCAGGAACAACCAGTGTACCGGAGTACAGGCACAGCACAAGTTTAATTTACATGTATCATTTCATGCATGCTTCATCCTAGCTTACCTCGACACATCGTCCTCGCTTAAAATTCTCTTCTTGTTGTTATTGATGTTGTTGTCTCAAGCTCGTATGAACGTGAACCCAGTGGACTGCAGGGTGAAATTGCCCTTCTGCAGTCCACTATCCTCCTTTCTGGGGAGCGGGAGGCAGCTGAGGAGAGTCTGTATGCCGATGCCAGCGCGTAAAGACGTCCCTCTCCTGCACTCAAGTCCTCACTCACGAGAAGAAATGAGGTTAACTTCCAAAATAGTTAATGGAGCTAACTTCCAAAATGATTAATGCGTTTTGTTAATTTCTTGACAAAGCCACTCAGTTCTCCTTCATCATCAACATCATCATCATCATCATCATCAGCAGCAGCAGCAGCAGCAGCAGCAGCAGCATTTTCATCATCGCCCAATTCCTCATCATTTCAATGGGTGGGTAGGATTCATAATAACGAAAGCAAAAGTACCGGTATAACAAGGTGCAGCACTCACATCGGCACCCTACTATTAAGGTCAGTCCCTTGACTCCGTTTTGAGCCCTTGATCCCTGACTGAATGTTTTCAAAATCAAACAAGTTCATTCTTGTCCGACACTTAATACTTCCACTAAATTTATTCAAATCGGACTGTAATCGTTCGAACT
>NC_137008.1:37385722-37413222 GCF_032717465.1 Coenobita brevimanus | reverse complement strand
TACGTACAGATGTTGCTTCTTTAGCATTATTTTATCGATATTTTTACAGTAAGTGCTCTAACGAACTGGCTTCAATTGTGCCTCCCCTTCACATTTTCTCCCGAAATACTCGGGCAGCTGGGAGCGCCCATGAACTCACACTCTCTCCCCCGCAATTTAGAACCTCTGCTTATCAAAATTCATTTATCCCCAGAACTACTACTCTCTGGAATTCACTTCCTGGGAGTTGCTTCCCACATACATTTAATCCACTCGAATTTAAATCCAATTGTTATAAGTATTTTATGAATGGAGGATGCTTTTAGGCACATGGATTTATTTTTTTTTCCTTTGTTTTCCTTCCTCCATTCATTATCAAAAAAAAAAAAAAAAAATGCTGATCTGGAGGAGTCACAGTCATCTTTACCCTCCTTCATTCAAGGCTTTTCCTATACGAATAAAGCTGTCCGTGGTTAACAGCGAACTTAAATAATAATCATCATCGCAGTGAAGCGGTTAACCTCCTTTAGTCTGAGGACCTTCCTTATATTCAAGCTGGCATCAGGCGATTTTATGAAGCTTAGGAAACTACTCTTGAAATGAACACTGGTAACTAATGTACAGTATGTCGTTTTGGCCCTCCCTCCCTCCCTCTCTCTCTCTCTCTCTCTCTCTCCCCACTAGCAAGGGTACCCGGCGTTGCCCGGGCCAAAAAAGTCGAACACTGATCCTATTTGTTCTATAGTCTACTTGACTGACCTGTCCACCTGAGATGTATGGGGCAAGTAGTGTGTTTGATTCGCGGCTGCTGCTTGGCCGCCGATTATGTCACTGAAGTAAATGCAGGCATGTACTGTAGTGCAACATGAAGATGTAGGTGTACACCGTGGGTGGATGAAGTGCAACATGCGGATATAGGTGTACACCGTGGGTGGATAATTTACTTCTAACGTCACTCATCGTTTTATAATACTTTATAATCAACTTTAAGTTTCTTTGATAACAGTAAACTTTTTAAGCTAATTTTGACCTTTTTACCTTCGGACATTATTCCATATTTAAACTGGCTGCTTATATTGCAGGCAATTAACAAATATTTATATATATGTGTTAAAATAAGAAGAGCTGTAGATTTACATCATCGGCGGCCAATTACCAGCCGCGAATCAAACACACACTACTTACCCCATACATCTCAACTGCACAGGTCAGTCAAATAGGGAATAGTTCAATCTTTCTTTCTACATCAAAAAGACCAAGGACCTCTTATGCTTCTGAAGGGGGATTATACGAGGTCCAGGAACTTTCTATTTCAGTTTTCGTAGACTAACGCAAAGTATTTGTGCGCACTTGCCGGTGACCTCAAATGACCTTGAAGGTTAACCTCACTTAGCTTATGTCCGAACTAGAGGTCACGTGAGTCTCCATGCCGAAAAATGGGCCGCTGGGTCCAGTCGTTCAAGCATGTATTACCGGTGACCTCAAATGACCGACCGGTGACCTAAAATGACCTCGGAGGTCAACCCCACATAGCCTATGTCCGAATTGGAGGTCATGTGAGTCTCCATGACAAAAATTGGGCTGCTGGGTCCAGTCGTTCGAGCGTGTATTACCAGTGACCTTAAATAGCCTTGGAGGTCAACGTTACACAGCCTACGTCCAAACTGAAGGTCATGTGAGTCTCCATGCCAAAAATTGGGCTGCAAGTGTACCTGGCGTTGCCCGGGCCAAAAAGGTGTACACTCTACTAATGACCTCAAATGACCCAGATCTGAATTATGACCCCCCTAAAACCATCCTTGGGTCACCCTGATTCAGAATATATATGTGTCTGGGGAGTCTGTGGCCCTTGGTCTGGGCCTGATTGAAGGACAAACAATTAAACAAACAACGCGGCTCTTTTATATATGCCTGGTATAGGGTTTTTCCTGATATTATCCTGTTTCTTTGGGGGAAATACTGGATGCAGCAGTTGCCACCATCCCTGTACCATATATATCATTGCCGCCAACCCGATACAACTAATCTTTAGCAAATCCTACATCATTTTAGCAAATCTCGTAACATATATGTCCAACCCAGCATAAATCACTTTGGGCAGTGTTATTTTTGTCCAACCCTGTATTTATATATTTTTTTACCAACCCTGTGTGTATATATACTGTATGTATATATATATATATATATATATATATATATATATATATATATATATATATATATATATATATATATATATATATATATATATATATATATATATATATATATATATATATATATATATATATATATATATATATATATATATATATATATATATATATATATATATATATATATATATATATATATATATATATATATATATATATATATATATATATATATATATATATATATATATATATATATATATATATATATATATATATATATATATTATATATATATATATTATATATATATATATATATATATATATATATATATTATATATATATATTATATATATATATATATATATATATATATATATATATATATATATATATATATATATATATATATATATATATATATATATATATATATACACGATATTTTATATACGGTATATTATGTAGTATAAATATATAATATATATGTTTTATATATATATTTTGTATATTATCTAACAAATAGAGAGAGAGAGAGAGAGAGAGAGAGAGAGAGAGAGAGAGAGTAGGCTATATATAATTTTTGGCCAACACAGCAAAACATTATTTTTACGCAACCCTACGATAATTATTTTTGGTCTAGGCTGTATATATCAGCCCACTTACTTTTTCCCTGGATATTTATTCTTCAAGGCGTCCAGATGTGCCTGGGGTAACAACACCAACAACAACTCTCCTATTTAAAAAAAAAAAAAAAAAAAATTCCTTTCTAAGGTTAGCCGTTGACGGGAGGGGATGGCGGCAGAGGAGGGGAGGGGGAGGGGAAAGTGGGGGAAGACAGAGATGGCTGCAGAGAGAGAGAGAGAGAGAGAGAGAGAGAGAGACAGACAGACAGACAGACAGAGGAGGGGGGGGGGATAATATTACACATAATTATGATCTATGTATTCTTCAATTGTACAGGCTAAACTGGCTAACTACAATACTCCTGTCTAACTACTATTGCAATCCATTACAGCGGTAGCAGAGAAGGTGCGATGACAACAGTGGATGGGGAGCAGAGGAAGGGGGTGGGACGGAAGGGGATGGGGGGATGGGGAGGATGGTTAAGATAGGAGAGAAGGGGATAGCTGCAGAGAGAAGGAGGGGGGAGGGTAGAGAGAGGGGTAGTTACGTCGGGATGGTAGGGTGAGGCGACGCTGAGTTATAACCCGCAATCTGGCTCCGTTTGAAGTTATGTCCGCTGATGTTTATACCCAAATAATGATAACCCCATGTAAAGTTTTAGGGGCCAGGTTTATGTGTTCCGCTCCTGGACACGTTAAACTAATTGAGTGTTACTAATAGGGGCGGGGCAGGGCATAGAGGGGGTGAAGGGGCAGGGCAGGGGAGGATGGGGCAGGGGAATGGCAGGGGGCGTGGCAGACAGCGGGTGGTCGTGGGTGGCAGGTGACTTTTCTTTTTTTCCGCCACCAGTCATCCTCTCTCTCGGCGGGTGTGGTATGTTTACAAGGGCAGGCTGGAAGTTATCAATACACCTGTCACTTACTTTATCGATACAGCTTAATAGCCAGATGATAGTCATTAATTCCTAGGTTCGAAACCCAGTCCCTGCACATACACAGCAGGTGTTGCTAGTTATGTCTTAGCTTGCAAATACTTGCACCCTGCCGGTTCATACCAACGATGTAATATACTGATCGAACTGACAAACAACAAAGCCAATACAAGAATCTGAATTTCACGATATTACTTTCGCTACAAACGACTCTTCCCGATTCGTACTTGGCCAACCTTAGGAAGGATTAATGCCAGCCACCACTTTCCCTCCGAGATGGTCTGCAATGGATCTCAGGTGGACTGATGCAGATACAAACTAAACAATGTCGTTCAGTTTATCGTTACTGCACATGAACACGGCGGGAGTCATGACAGCCCTATCGCTTATATAATATGCAGACGCTACATACAAAAAACAACCTAATATAGCCATTAATACACGTTCTTAAAATATCGATAGCGATTAGCTTACAAGAACAAGGTGACAGACACACCCAAGACTCATCACTGATTATTTTAATATATATACCTGTCTAATACTTACAGATAATGTTTATACCGAACAAGATGGCAGTCGTTAACATACGTCCCTTAATTACATCGACCATAACCCGATATTGCCAATCCTACACATGTTCTTATAATATCACACCAGTCCCCTCATTTATCGACACTGGCCACATTAATACGCCGTCTTAATTTACCGACGCCGCTTATAAGAACAAGGTGACATTCGTTAGTAGACCTGGCTTTCAGGTTATCAATAGTGTTTATTACACCTTTCTTAATTTACAGATATTGCAAGAACTACTGTACGTGATAATCACTAAACTTTTGCCCGACAGGAATCTCCCCCAGCAAAATAAAATTATTGTATGCCTGCAGTCCAAATTACATAATAAAGCGAAATCTAGTCCCAAAGAGGGTACGATGATGTGTCTTATATTTCATTCTTGTCAGAAACAGGGCATTTCTCTTCAAATTAATGAAGATCTCCGTACTTCTCCTGCTCAATCTCTCCGAAATTTAAAAAAAAAAAAAAAATCGTCAGCTACAGAAAAAATAAAGCAAAAAGTAAGCACGCTTCGCTCGCATATACCTTGCCTCTCACGGCGTAGATGAAATGACAACATTGTAGTGAAGGGGTTAACTCTACCATATATCTCCAATTATGATTATAAGTTACTTGTGCCTCCAGGTTTTACTGTTACCCGACTCTTTAACCCTCTACCTATTTCACCATGTCTACCTGCTTCATTTCACCTTCCTCTCCATGCACATGTCACTCACTCCTCTAGCTTTCCATGCAATCTCTTCTACTTCTTTATCTGTCATTTCACCTACCTTTTCACTCGATTTCGCTTTCCCCCCGTCCCTTCGCTTTTCATAATGCCCCCGTCCATCTTTCTTTGTCTGTTTTACCTACGTTCTTATGTTTTCATTCCATCTTCCGTAATGATTCAAGTCTCCCCAGTGTTTTTCATCACAGATTTTCCCATTTTTCTACCTGCTTCTTCCACTTAACCTGCCTTCTTTATTCTATTTTCTGTCACGGAAGAAAATCTCTCTCTCTCTCTCTCTCTCTCTCTCTCTCTCTCTCTCTCTCTCTCTCTCTCCCCCTCACTCACTTCCCAACCTGTCTATTTCACTCATGTTCTCGCCTCTTAATTCGACCTTCCGTATCGATTTATGTCACCCGTCCCTCTGATTTTCATTACAACTCCTCCCACCCCTTTACCTGTCTATTTACACTGTCTCTTCGCCTCTTAATTCCACCTTCTGTCTCGATTTACGTGTCACCCGTCCCTCCGTTCTTCATTACAACCCCGCCCACCCGTCTGTTAATGGCCCTCCCTACCCTCCCTCTAGATTTACAGGCCATGTCAAGAGGCCACCCACAGTAGCCCTGATGCATGTACTGCAAGAGAAATGCGCAGCTTTCCAAGGCTGAGTGTATATATCGCGGAAAAGTCAAACCACACACGCATTAATCGAGGTTACATTTCCCTTACATTTAGGCAGCTGTACTCAGTTCTATTAATACCGGGTAGTCTTTGAATAGAAATGGGAGAATGCTTTGTCGCTCACTGAACAATTTCCTTCCACGCCTCATTCCCAGTGCCAGATGCCTCTCCAGCTCTGTCCCCTTGTTATACTGGCTGCAGGTGTCGTTGTTTTTACTTGTCTTGAATGATGCGTGAAATATTTTATGGTTCATTTCACTGGGCACGCTGCTTGTTTGAAAGTTCTCCCAATATTCTACTTCACTTTCTCTGTTCCTGGGGCATACCTCATCTGATTACAATGACGATAATTTATATACAGTATGCCAACAGAACAGCCAGATGTAGAAAGCCGACAAAGACTGTCTCATCCAATGGTAATCACACAAACGAAAGGCAAAATCAAGATCAGTTCATCTCAAAGATGTCTTGACGAGTGGCATGTAAGAGCGTGAGGGTCGAAGATGGAGTGAAAAAAGAAATGACGAAGACGGTGTGTAGGAAAGACTGCAAAATTCTAATTAACACTTCCGTTAGAAATCTGGACATAAAAGAGATGTGTCTGAGTCATAGTCTACTCTGTTACAAACAACCTCGAAAGGACTATAAGGTATGTTGCTGTTAGCTTTCCTTTGTGCTCCTTTGTACTCCTTTGGGTCGAAGGGTGCTGTGTGCCTGAAGTAATGGGACAGAATGCAGGCAGAGACTTCAGGGACGAGTTTGACATCCACCTTCTTCAGAGATACCCGCTTCTCCCGCCCCAATCACCACCATCACCACCTAATATCCGAGTTTGTACCCACAAGGGGGGCGAATAAGGCCCATGTACTGAGTCTGCAACTGGGTAGGATTAAAGCAATCTCGGAGTCGGTTCGTTGATTTACTAGACAAGGTGATGATACCTCAACGGAAGGTTCTCAAACATCTTGATGTATCTCCTCTTCCTCTCTAGGCACACCATCTCTCTCCATTCTCTCTCTCCTCCAGCTACTTTTTGTACACCTCCATCCTGCCTCTTGATATAATCTCTCTCTCTCTCTCTCTCTCTCTCTCTCTCTCTCTCTCTCTCTCTCTCTCTCTCTCTCTCTCTCTCCTCTCTCCAATTTTATTTTTTGTTACTTTCTCGAACCATCTCAACTTCTACAACCTCTCTAATCTACCTCCCTTTTACCTCCCTTTAATACAACCTTTCTCTCACTACCCACTTCATACATCCTCTCACCTGCCCATATCTATCCCTGCAACCTCTTCCACCGGGTGCCTCACTCCAACAACCTCCTTACCTATTTCTACCTACCTACCTCCAACAATCTTTATTTCCTTTACTTGATTCCCTCCTATAACCTCCTTTACCTACCTCTACTTACTTCCAACCAAGAAACTCTCTCTACCATCCCCCTCTACTTTCTCTGCATCTCTAACCATAGTTTTTTAACCTTCCCACCTTTCCGGTTCCCTTCCCTTTCTATCACCTACTTTCCTTGCTCAAATCTCTCCAACCCCCAGTCTCTCCCACTCCCTTCATCATCACTCTCCTACCTTCATTCTTCCATTCTCTCTTCCTTCCCAGTTCCCTCATTTCTCCCCCTCACCCCTTTCCCACCTCTTCCCTTCATGACTGCCTCCCATCTTACTCCCACCCTTCTCTTGTTCCTTTTCCTCCCTCCCTCCCACCTTCCCTCTCTCTCCATTCCCTTCCCCCATCCTTCTCTCCCTTTCTCCCCGCCTTCTCCCCTTCTTCCCTCCCCCTCCCTCTCTCCCTCTCCTTCCCTCCGTCTCCCCTGCTTCCCTCCTTCCTCAATTACCTAAACACAGTGCTTGAGGTCCGCTGTCACTCTCCGAATATTTACGAGTAGCTGAAATGAATAGGGAGGCAGGCTGACGAATGACTGAGTGAAGGGGAGGGAGAGAGAGGTGACAGGAAGAGGAGGAGAGGGAAGTACGAGAGAAAGCGAAAAAGAAAAGAGATGGTAGGAGAAAGAAGGATGAGAGAGACGGAAGAGAAAAGACAGCGAAAGAAAAAGATGGATTAGAAAAAAGAATGAAGAGAAAAAGAAAGGGAAGGAGAAAAAAGGTGAAGGGAAGACGGAATTTACGAGTAAAGGAAGGAGAGAGAGAGAGAGAGAGAGAGAGAGAGAGAGAAATTATTGAAATTAATATGGATGAAGGTTAATCAGTGAAATGGGGAGGGAGGGAGAGATAAGAGAAGAAGAAAAGGAAGAAGAGGTAAGGAAATGAGAAAAGGAAGAGTGATGGAAGGACGAAGACAGAAGAGAAAAGAATGACTGAGAGGGAAGAGAGGAAAGAACAGACAGATCCGTTTGCTATACATAAAGGGGCAGGCTGATGTATGAGTGAAACGGAGAGAGGGAGGGAAAAAAGGAGGATAAAAGGTGGGACTGTGGAAAGGAAGGGAAAAGGAAAGAAAGGAAAAAGGAGTGAAAGAGGAAGGAAGATGATGTAGTGACGGGTGGGAGGGAGGGAAAGAGAGGAGTGGCTGACATGATTAGGGAGGATGACTGACGAATGAGTGAGAGGCAGGGAGGGAAGGGGAAGAGGAGGAGAGAGAGCAACAAGGGAAGGTAGGATGGAAATGAGAAGGAAGAAAATAGAAGTGAAGGAGGAACACAATGGATGGAGAGAGGAGAGGCGGCTATAAAACGAAGAAAACCTGAATGGTACCAAGAGATGTGGCTGCCTCCCCTACACGCCACACTGGCATTTAGTTAACTCTTTCAGGCGTCTCTGATTCACCCTCAACTACATAAAATTGTCTCGTGTTAGTACAAACGAAACACATCACTTCATGCAACCATAAGAAGGTTAGCTGGACACAGAATTAACAGTCAGGCTTCTCTACTCACCCGTAACTGAATAAAATTGTTTGTTGTTAATAAAATACAGCAGTTGACGTGACAATGCGAGGGTTACAGTCATCAATATGTTCTTATCCGTTGACGCACTTTTATCAGATTCTAACCATGTCATTCGTCCGTCAATACCAACATGCCAACAAATATTCCTCAAGACTCATCTAGCCTGTTTGTTTTCCAGTAATAAGGTGGACGGACACAATTAGTAGCGTTGCAAAATGCTGACCGGAAAGACAAGAGTTCCACCCCATGCTGAAACAGGGAACAGTTTGGGAATTACAAATTTCGTTAAAAGCCTTAACAGAATCTTCCATAGGACTTTCAGACCTGTAACATTCTCCGCGATTACACACATACACACAAAAAAGTCTTCAACGATACAGCCACAACATAATTTCCTAATGGACAGGATGATGGGTAGTAGTATCCATGCGATAACTTATGAAGGTCTGTCTCGCTATTTCTTCCGCTTACGAGAACTTCTGGACCTCAGGGGCCGGACTGTATCGTCCATGCCCAGTCGGACAGACGGGGCAGAAAGACAGGGACAGGCAGAATGGGGAGAAAACATAACTACTGAGAGAGAGAGAGATGGGGTGCGCACTACTGTTTTGCTAACAGACATTATCTATCTACCTATCTCATCATTATCCCTCATTCATCTCTCTCTCTCTCTCTCTCTCTCATCTACCATATATTTCTGTGACTAATTCGCTCCTCCCTCCTACAAACTCCACATCCTCCGACCCTCCACCCACGCACCTTCCCTCCCGTCAGCTACCCACAAACCCTCCTTTCCTATTACCTATACTCTCTCTCTCTCCATCCCACAATCCACACTCCCCCTCCCACCACCCATACATTCTCCCTTGCTCTCTCCCACCACCCATACACCCTTCCTCCCTCCCACACCCTCCCTTCCTCCCTCAGTCCCATCCCACCACGCACAAACGCTCCCTCCTTCCCACCACCCACACTCTCTCTCTCCCTGTCAACACCCCACACCCTCCCACCAATAACACTCCCCCTCCTGTACACAAGTCACACACCCTCTCTCCCTCCCTCCCTCCCTCTCACCCACACCCTGCTTCCCTCGCACCACTCACGAACATCCCTCTCATCCTCTCACCACCCAAACACCCTCCCTCCCTCTTTCCCTTCCTCCCTCCCATCCACCACCCACACACCCTCCCTTCCGCCACCGACACACCCTTCCTCCCTTCTAACACCTCACACCTTCCCTCCCTCCCTCCCACTAATCACACATTCTCAATCCCTCCCTCTCATCACCCACAGACCCTCCTTCCCCCACACAACTCACATACTTTCCTTTCATTCTACCATTACCCATATACCCCTCCTCCCTCCAACCAGACATCCTCCATCCCTCCCACTACACCCACACCATCCCTCCCTCCCATACACCCTTCTTGTCCCCTCAGCACCAGACACACACACACACACACACACACACACACACACACACACACACACACACACACACCCTTCTTCCCCTGCCCCAGCCCCAACACACACAGTTTGTATACCTGCCAAAACACTGAACACGTGGCTACACCTCCAGACAAACACAAACAAATCACTATTTACTCACCAATGATCCAGGTGCAATAATTTTTTTCCTCAATACCATCACACTATTTAAGCTTCATTACGGCTCAGATACAGACAAATGTGTTCCCCTTTTTTTGTCTTTCTTTTTAACCTTGCTAATTCAGCTGAGCAAACACATACCCCGGCCCCCAAGGTTGCTATTGGGTTCGCGAAGGAAAAACAGTGTAATTTTTCTTTTTTTTTTTTTAGGATTCTCCAGTGTTCTTTGTGTGTGTGTGTGTGTGTGTGTGTGTGTGTGTGTGTGTGTGTGTGTGTGTGTGTGTGTGTGTGTGTGTGTGTGTGTGTGTGTGTGTGTGTGTGTGTGTGTGTGTGTGACTGCTCTACTGTATGGTATTTGGGTGCTTAACTGTGTGTGTGTGTGTGTGTGTGTGTGTGTGTGTGTGTGTGTGTGTGTGTGTGTGCTATTCCACTCATTCCATGTCTTCACCTGCTTATTTCACCTGACAACAATGCTCTTATACCCTCTCCAAAGACTCTCAGCTCAACAACTACGGGAGGTCTTTGCTAAACTCAACAAAACCTCGGTTGTTTGATCAAGTAAAAGAAAATTACTGTAGTGAAAATGTTAATGATGGTTGTTTCTAAGTGCGGTATTCAGGTGGACTTAGGATGTGTTCTGGCACCTCTGTCTTACCAGTTAATTTATACATATGACACGCCAACATTCTCATCTATATGATTTATACAAACTATATTCAAATCAAAATATATTAATCAGTGACTTTTAACATCTTCACAACAAGCATGTCTTCTACACTTGCGTTCTTCCTGCCGTTACACAATTTATTCAGTTCAGGGGAGACCTCTTGTAGTGAAAGGTTAGCGAAGGCTATGTGTAACCACTCCAGTTCGAGAAGAACCTCTTGGCCTGATTAAAAGTGTGAGGGTAGCGAAAATGAAACGAAATGGCGACCTTGTGGTGAAAGGGTTAAAACAAGTCATACAGGGAAAGGTGCTTATGAACTTCCTATTCACATAGAATACGGCCCTGACGCCAATACTACAACGCTAATTAAAATAATAAACATTACAATGAATCCATCGTAGTGCATTAATCTGGTATATTTAATAATTCATTCTACTAAATGGCTTTATCGCCTTCGCTCTACATGTAATTCCAAGACTCTTACCAAACTGGCAACGTACCCGCATGCCCTCCTGCTTGCTTGCCTGCCACTTTGTTTGCTAACATGAATCTCTGACCCAGTAGTGTTAAGACATGTTATATATATATTCTGTTCCGGAGCTGAGCTGGGCTGCGCTACTTTATGTATACAGAGAGATACCACCTCAATCTGTCTTTCCTGTTTCGGACGTACTAATCAACTTAAAAGTTAATTTAGCATAATCCAAATATCAGAGGATATAATCAGACTACCTTTACCTCTTCAGTCCATTGCCGTGTTTTCAACATTATTCTTGTCACCACCAGACGAGTTTATCCTTCTTAGGATACTTCAAGGGGCCTCTGGCTATGCGATTTATTTTGGCATTTCATGCACGAATACTACATCATTTATTATTTATAGCTTCATCCATCCATCCATCATCCAATCCTACATTGCCCCATGAGGAGCGTAGGAGCCTGGGGCTAGGCAGTTGGTCTCGACATTTAAGATGAGTGACCAGCCTCACTCATCCCTGAGTGGTATTACATGAGCAATCAACCCCAACCATCCCTTGGATATAAACCTTCACCGCTCAATCCGACTGGAGCGCAATAATTACCCGCTAAACCACCAGGTGCCAAAATATGGCTATATGGTTACCACCCAGCGTAGTAAATGGTTTCCTAGTGTACAGGAAACCATTTGGTTTGTCACTCAGTGCTGAGTCACCCACAGGCAGAAGGAAAAGGAAAGAATGAAGGAAAGAAAGAGAGAAGAGGGAGTGTAAAGTCACCCGTAGGCAGGAGGACAAGGAAAGAATGAAGGAAAGAAAGACAGAAGAGGATGGAAGGAAAGAAGGATGGAAGAGAGGAAAGGGCAGACACCAGAGAGGAGCACTACATCGAGCGAGTGGATGGTGAGCTCCCCCACCTACCACAAATTTATAGCTTCAATCCCTTTAATTGTCGGAATAAATATTCCAGTTAATATCCGACAATTCATTCAGTTAAAAGCACGTGATAGGAATCCCAGCGTTAAAGCAGTAATATACCCCATCATGATCAGGACAAATCTAGTATTCTAGTGAAATTACCGCCAAAGTCTGAGAGTTTAAACACCGCCACAGTTTGCATAACTATCACAGACGGGAATATTAACACGCCATCTGCCGAAATAAACTGGTAAGGAAGAGCAGCAAGACAGCCTCCTACGCTGACGTGAATACGATCCCAGGACTACTAGCACAGCCCGTCATACAACCATCAGTGGGGACCCGTGCCATCCGGTGCTCTTCCTACTGTCTCCAGGAAATACGAGACGAGATTATTTTATTTTTGTATGGCAGGCAATAATCATACCCAGAGTGATGCTGAAAACTGAGTGACTTTGAGAAGAATACAAAGATGACTGTAGGAAACAGCAGTGATTAATTTTCTCTCTTAGGCTGTCCGACTGCATTATTAACAGAGCCTTACCCTCTTTGGTACCTTGCTTATTATTCTTCCGACCAACAGGCGTTTTTATTCAAATCAAAATCGACCTTTCGTAATGAAGCGGCTAATGAAGGTTGCAACCATCCTCAGCTCGGGTGTCCCCTGCATTATAACAATGGTGGATCGACGGTGAAATTTCCCGTCGCAGAGGTCTGGCCATTGGTGTTAAGGATCCACTCAACTGGAGTTTTGGTATTATCACTGCTTGTGCAGAAAGGAGGAGGATTTGCTAATTCAAGGCGCTGGTGCTCCCTGTCATACTTTGTGGCTGTGAGATTTGGACACTGAAAAGTGCTTAGGCGTGGCAAATATAATTCCCCTGAAATTCAGTAGAGTCGCGGAATCATGGGTTACCGCCGGTACAATGAGTGCGTAATGAGCAACCACTCCTTGAGACTGGATCGAGGCCTATTACCTACATAATATACGAACGCCAGATCCGGCAATAACAGCATGTAAAATGTCTCCATGAAGTTTATCTTGATCATACAGTGGTATATGAGAAACAGCCAGAATCTGACGAGACGAAGAAGGTCGCAAAACTCGTGGTTGTTCCTATCGGAAGCTACTAAGACGAGTTGCTGACTGGAAACATGCATAGAGGAACTCATGTGAGTGGAGCTAGGGGTGGATGATGCTATGCGCCACCGCGGCGTCCGCCCCGAATAAGCAAGCGAGTATCTAGTTTCCAGTTCTAAAGCTTTCTCCCCATCCTAACACAATCATCTGGAGATCTTAAGAATAAAGTAAGAGCATGTCAATTTACTCGAGCAGTTAAAATTTCGTTGTCGCTCATCTTACCTAGCAGTATGCGTGAGTAGGCTATCAGTTACTGCACTGTATGTCTGTCACATTAAACTGCATAAAAGCGATGAATAACCAACACAACCTCTAAAAGTCGCGCCAAACCTTCAACATCAACCAGACCCGAACCAATTTAGTGTCTCTGTTACACTTGAGGCTCATCAATCACACAACCAGTCGGTTTTTGCGGCGAGAAAAAACCCTGGAATATCTGTGGCCAGGTGGACCCGTGGCGACACTATCGCAAGAGGTGGAGTGAGTATCATCTTGCCAGTAAACTAGTGTGGCTTCGGTTGAGTGGGCAGCAGGAAGTGACCAGACCCACACCCTCACCTGCCGCACACCTGGCGCCGCCCATCAAGCCTGAGGGAGCGAAGTAGGCCTCAGGGAACCAGGCAGGCAGGCGGGCTTGGGGGGAGAAGGGGAGGAATGCAGGATGAGGGGCAGACAGGCCCTGAGGAAGAAGATATGCAGGGCGGAAGGCTTGCATGGAAGTAAGCAGGGAGGCTTTAGAATTATACTTAGAAGGAGGTTGACAGAGAACCTTTGGAGGCATGCAGGGGGGAAGTCAAGATGAGAAAGAGGTAGGCAAGAAAGCAAGCTTCGAAGATTAAAAGTTGGAAGGCAAGCTCTGGATATGCCAGGCACAGAGAACAGATTTAGTTGGAGGCAACTTGGTAGGATGCAGGTAGAAAGACAGCTCTGGTTGGAGCCAGGTTGGGACGCAGACCTGGATGGAGGCAAGAAGGGAGACGGACTTGGACGGAGGCAGGACAAGAGGCAGACTTGGAAGGAGTCAGGAAGGGAGGCAGACTTTGAAAGAGACAAGTAGGAAGACAGACTTGGGATGAAAATAGTAGGGAGGAAGACTCAGATGGAACCAGGTAGGGAGACAGACTTGGATGAAGGAAAAATGGGAGACAGACTTGGAAGATGGAAGGCAGACCTTAGATGGAAGCATGCAGGAAGGCATGCCAAAGTGACAGACTTGGAAGGAGACAGCCAAGGAGACGGGAGTGAAAGGAAACAAACTGACTGGGACTGGAATGCAGCAGACAGAGCAAAACAGAATATAATTTTGCATTCTCCGAGATTTTGGGCCTACGTTTTGGCACAAAGAGATATAATTAGGGCAACGTAGGAGACTGAAAAACTGAGGCGGCAAGAAAGGTTGAGAGATATGTAGGATCAGGCCTGCAGAATCAGATAAAAACCTCAGGAGGAAAAAGGCCATAACGATGTCACCTGCTACATGGACAGATAACTCCTTCAAAATTATGACGCCTTTTAAACTGCAGTCTTAAGGCCATCCGATGAGTTTAGTCATGGCAGGGGAGAGGGGGGCTTTCCTAGTGAAATGATCAAGGGAGACGATTTATAATATTATCTCCGCTGAGTGCATGCGACCTTTCCTGTTTAAAATAAAATCGCTCTGTGCCAGCATAGCACAGGAAAACAGACATCGTAGTCAAAAGGGTTAATAACACTAACCACAGTAATCTTACATCCGACTGAAACTATGAAAACTAACAAGAAGGCTTCCCCCAGCCCACTCCCTTTCTCCTGTTGTCTGAACAACGAATGTAACCCCTTGAACATGAGGATGCATTTTGTATTTATTCTTGCCATCGACAAACTATCTTCATTAGCTTGAGAGAACTTTTTTGAAATAATGGGGTCAGATAATTCTTTCATCAACCCTCTCCCTACGACAGAGTTTTTCCAAGTTGACAAAAATCGTCCGGAAAAACAAGAAGATATACGGCATCGGACCTGATGAATAGACTGCAACAGAGGACTATAATGCATATTTCAACAGGGAAGAGAGAGCAGAGTAAAAACAACCAACATTATGATGGTGCGGTCCAGAAAATGCTTAACCAACTTTCTTCCCTAATTAAGCAGCTGGCAAAACAAATTAATGTCAAGTGCGCTGACACGATAATTTGGCTGAGTTTTTAGTATTTCATGGTTTGCCATCTTTTTCAGCCCAGGAGACACTCGCGTAGTGCGGGGTTAATCTCTTCACTATGACGACGATGTATATTCATATTATTCTCGCTGCTGCCAGATTATTTTATTCGGCTCTGAAGACTCCCTCCTAGTGAAGAAGTTCAGGAAGGCTATATTTAACCCTTCCAGTTTAGACGGTCTCTCAAGAACTTTAATCATCGTGTAAAGACAGCAAGAATAAAATAAAAACTAAGTCACCGGAATGAAGGGATTACAACAAATCACCATTAGTTTAATCCCTTCAGCACGGTTACTTAATTACCTACTTGTTTATTTATGTATTTATTTATTTATATTTATCCGTGTCACTGCCAGACAATGTTATTCGGCTTAAAAGAGACTAGTCAAATGAAGAGGTTACTGATTCTCTCGGGTTAAATGGTTCAGCACTTATCCCCCAATGGGTATTAATGCGCTCTCTCTCTCACGTTTCCGCGCACCACAGACACACACAGTAAATCCTCTTCAGGAGTAGCCTTTCTTACCTATCTTTTCTGCTATTAAATCCACTGTAAATACAGACAAATTGCCAATTAAAAGTCCATTGATGCCTAAAAACCCGCCTTGTCACATTTCCCTAACTTACATTACGTATTGTACTGCAAAAAGTTACGCTATTTTGGAGCACATCCCTGACCCACCACGGGAACTGACTGTAAACCCAAACACAATACTTGAGTTGTATTTTTAGTGGCTGGAGATTCCGTAACACCTCTTCCTTAGCATTTACTCTGCACACCAGACATCGGCAGCCTTTTGAATGTTACTGATGTACAATATGCCAATGCCAAAACGATGTACATAGCATACACGAGTATGTAAGGATTTAATATGCAAAATGAATAGCTTAGGAAGAGGTGTTGCAAAATTTCCAAAGCCACACAGAAAAGAGTGCCTATGACTCCCTACAGTCGCTCGTTTGTGAACAACCTGGCTATTAACACTGGGATGAATTACAAAATATAAACAGCTAAATAATGCCTTGGTACTGTGTATTTTGATCGGCATACACTACCTCACCTTCAACCCGCGTACACCATTTATAGCATTTTGCTCCTGTCACCAGATGATTTTACTCAGCTTAGAGGGAGGCTTTTCGGAGCTGGAAGGGTTAGATACAACCTTCAATAACCCCTTAGCTACTAGGGAGCATCCTGAGCTGAATAAAATGGTCTGGAACTAGCAAGTGAATAATAATAATTATGTCGTCTACCTGAATCAGTTACAGCCTTCATCTGCCTCTCCGCAATCGATATGGTTAGATTTTATTAAACCCTTTGCTACTAGGGGGTATCTCCTAACCAGAATTAAACAGAAATAACGTCTCCTATCTGAAGGGATTAATTCCGTCGTATCAGAGACAGGAATGATGAGTGGAGATACTGTCCGATTCGCTGAGCACTCTTGTGATAGCTCCTACTTCATCCCGTGTCTGTATCCTACCAGCATCATGTGCAGTACAGCCGTAGGAACAAGGCGGCGGCGGCGGCGGCGACGACGACGACGATGATGATGATGATATGGCAGTGGATGTATACAACGACGAAGACGACGACGACGACGATGATGATGATGACGATGACGATCCGCATTATACTTTGCTTTCTCAGGAATATATTAGTACTGCTTACCACCACGACCAATCAAGAAGCAAGGCTAAAATAAGAGAGCTAACGGGACAAGAAAACGTAGAAGGATGAGAAAAAGAGAAAGAAAATAAAAGCGAGAGACGAAGAAGGAAAGAAACAAGAGAAAATGATGAGATAATGAAACGAAATGGAGAGATGGAACAGAAAAGGAGAGAGCAACGACGACACGAAGAAATAAGAAAGTAGGAGTGAGAAAAGAACAAAGGGCAGGCGAAAATAAATCAGCGAGAAAGTCAGCGAAACAAGGGAAATGGGAGGCCAAAGAAACATCAAAGAGTAGGTAAAAAGGAAGAACGAAGGGAAGATTGAGCGTGAGAGGGAGTGGGAACAGAATGATATGGTTATTTTTAAAATGTGGGAGGATGAGTAGATGAGGAAGGAGGCAGATAATAGGAAGAGCAAACTGGAAAAAAAAAAAGAAAGGGCGGGAGTGAAAACACAAACAGGGGCAAAGAGAAAAAGGAAGAAGAGTACAAAGGTGTATAACTATAAAGGAAAGCTGGCAACACCACATCTGTTGGTCCTTTCGCGGCTGTTTGGTATGGGGAAGGTTATAACTAACAAAACTATTCTATTAGTTAAAGACAAGGATAGAGAAGCAGAGAGGGAAAGAAGCAAAAAGAAAGAGGGGGAGAGGAGAGAAACGGAAGAGGAGGAAGGAAGAGAAAAGAGAGAAGAGCGGAGAAAGAGTAGAGAAAGATGGATGTAAGAGAACAAAGATGAGGGGACAAGGAGAAAATTACGAAGTGGTGAGGACGACAAAAGTAAGAAATGAGGAGGAAGAGAACATGAAGCAGAGGGAAACAAAAATTAATACAGAGAGGAAAAAGAAAGAGGAAGGGAAGAATATGAAAGAAGTATGAAGGTACCCGTAAGCGAAGGAAAAACGAAATACTGTAACATGAAGAAGAGAGATGAAGGAAGAGGAGGGGAGAGGGAAGGAAGATGAGAGGAGAGAGAAGGAAGGGGAGAGGAGCTTGAAGAAAGAAACGAGAAGGACGAAGAGCTCTGAAGGTCGTTTAAGAAGAGTGGCTTGAATACAAAAACAGGTGGAGATGGAATAAGTACCGAGAGGCAATAAGAGTATAAATGAGAAAGAAGAGAGGCAGATGAAAAGCGATACACCGACGACGGGAAAAAAAAAAAGGGAGGGAAGGAAGTAGAGAAAATTTGTGAAAAAAAGGTATGAGGAGCAAGAAGGGGGAAAGAAGGCAGAAGAAAGGAAGATGAGACACCAAAGCAATAATGAGGGAAAGATGGACGAAGAGAGGGGAAGAGAAAAATGTAGGAGAATGAAGTCAACGGAAGAGGGGAGGAGAAAAACATGGAAGAATGAAGTCAACAGATGCAGAGAGGGAAGAAAGGAAGAAGGAAGACGAAGAGAAAAGGGACACAGAGAGACAAATAATAAGGTAAAGAAGGAAAAATACCGAGCACTGCTGCAAGTCGTAGAATAAACAATGGGAGAGGTAAGAGGATGCAGTGGACAAAAATCAAAGGCGGATATTAACTATTTGCCCCTTTTGGCCTAGGACGCAATTTCTATTTTATTCTTGCCGCTGCTAGACGATTCTGTTCAGCATAAGGAAGAGATTAATGAAGGCTATAATTCACCTTCCAGTTCCAGCAGTCTATGTTGAATAAAATCGTCTTAAGGGTTGCTAGAATTTTAAAAAAGAAAAAAAAAAACTCTGGCTGAACGGGTAAATAAAAAAAAGGGGAAGAAGACAGCAAAACTAGGAAGCAATGAAGGAAGGAAAAAAGAACTGAAAGATAATGTAACTGAGGATCGTAAGGAAATGTCGAGAGTGAAGTTGGAGAATCTGGAAGAGACTGAGAGGCAGAGAAAACAGGAGGAAGTTCGGTAGAAGGAAGGAATGAAGGGAAGAGAAGTATGAACAGCAGAGAATGAAATAGAAAATATCGAAGAGACTGGCTGACGGTGGTAGAGAGACGGCACAAGGGAGTGGATCTGGGAGAGGCGAAGGAAAGGGAATCGTGGATGAACAGAGGGAGGAGGAATTAGTGGAAGAGAAACAGGGGGGAGAAAGTGATCATATGAAGGAGTGAAGGGAGAGAGAGAGAGAGAGAGAAATACAGAAAAATTAGTAAGCAGAAAAAGGAATAACGTAAGGGAAATAGCTATCCGGGAATGAAAAAGCCAGAGGATAGAAGAGCGTTCCAGGTCATAGGAAGAGAGGGATAGGAGTGGTTAAACAAGCAGAGATGGAGGGGGGGAGAGAATACAGCAAGAAGGGGTAAGAAAAAATAACCACCATACACACGAAAAACGGTACAACTGAGGTAAAATGAAGGAGAATAGAGACAAATGGTGAAGAAAGAAGATAAGACTAAAGGTGAAGGTCGTGGGGACAGGTAATGAACTTGAGAGTCTAGGAAGAATATCAATCCAAAGACTTGAACCAACCCAAGTCATGAGGGTATGAGGGCCATTTCCTGTGAAGCGTAACATGAGCTCACTTACCTTCACTACCACAACTCTCCACATCACAGACACCACAATACATCCTATCACACCACTCACTATCTAAGGATGGGTAACACCACCTCCCCAGAACACAGACACCCATTCACATTATCTCTAGGCGACACTTACACTTCCGCACATTCTTTCAAAACCTCTCGGACACCTTTCCATATCATCCCACAACATCCCAAATCCTTTCCAAGATCCATGTAAATACTACTCAATATTGCAATTAGAGGAGTAACAATCTCCTCTGCCCTCAATAAAACAGACACGTTTCCATTTCATCACACACACACACACACACACACACACACACACACACACACACACACACACACACACACCATAAAACATCACCGACATCCGACTTCATCTCTAATAGTACTCATGTGAGAGTAGGAGGCTTTTTAGCACCTCTTCCTTACTAGTTATTTCTGCACAGGGCACGTTAATACTATCGCCTATGAAATATACACTATGTCGATATATATATACTATGATCAGTACAAAAAAAAGAATACTAGAGTGTAATACGTAAGAAAATAGCTGTGTAAGAGACGCCAGAAAGCCTCTTGATATAACGAGAATACGAGCCCAAATACACATGCTTGTCTCTTCAGCACATCTTACTACCACCTCACCATCTCACAACTTTATGATCATGTACACCCTCTACATCCATCCTGTCACCACTTCATCACATTCATCCCACCACCATATCACTATTTCATCACCAGCGCCGTACCACATTCCGATCTTCAACACTCCACATCCCTGGACTACCCGGGATATCATTTAACTGTCATCTAACCACACTGCAAAATCTCACCAAATTTCCATTTCGCTATGACATTCTCATCTTTGTCCCACTAACTCATCACACTCCAGTCTAACTGCATCTTCATCATTACTTCACCTCATTATCACCTCACTGCCTTAGATCACAAGCACCGTCACGTATCTTCCTCTAACATTCACATATCCATCCTCATCCCTCCATACGAATGTTTACTGTCAGCTCTCATTTTCTTACCGGTAAAGTGCGCTTTGTGAGCGCTTAACGAGCGTGCGAGCGTTTGTACATACGCCTACCATCATAATTTCATCTTGGTGCATGGGAGAAATGGCGTTCCCCCGAGCTAGACCCTGTATTGGATCATACAGCCCCGCTAGGTTACAGGAGCGCGCTACCACTCCCGGCACGGCACTCCCGGGCGAGGCTCGAACTCGCAATCCCCCGATTACGAGCTTGATGCTCTTCCACTGAGCCACCGTGCCTCCCTCATCTTGGTGTAAACTTTCAACATTGCTGGTGAGGTGGTTGAACAATAACAGAAAAATAATTGGGCTAAAAAATTTGCTTGCTCACGTTTTCTCTCACGTTTTCTCACTGGATGTGCATATAGCGAGGCGCCGTAGCATTTATCACACTTGCAATGTTCAATTCTCTGCTCCCAACAAGACTTGCCATGTCAACGAACTGGGTCGGCAAACACTTGGCTACTGACCGAATGATAAAACCTAGAAATGGGGCCATTACCCTTGCTGATTTCATCCCCTAAACATAGAAAGCGGTTCGTGTAAAATCATGAGCGTAATATCCAATATCTAATTCTTAGAATTCATGCAAGAAAACACAGTGTTACTGATATAAGAGGAAATCTTTATTAATTTGATTTCATAATGGAGTACGCCAATTGAAGCCCTCGGTACATTCCCTTGGAAACCTGGGATTCCAAGGGGTTTCCTTGGTCTCATGTGTAAATGCATGGCTAAAAACAAAATTTACTGAATGTATCTCCTACCTGCTGAAAGAATCTCTTCTCTATCTCACACAGCAGAAAAGTTATTAGCCTCTGATATCATCGTGGTCGGGCCGGCCCGGTCGTGCCGGGCCGCTCATTTCTCAACTGAACGTAAACATCGCTTCGCTACCTTTGCTCACTTCACTCGCTGCACTCGCTCGCTCGTAATTATCACTTCATCCTACTTTTACTTAACCACACCACTGTTCAACATTCACACCTTCACATCACTATCTACTCCATGCCCTGACAAGACTGCACTTAGTGACACTGTGCACCCTTGGTGGAGCAACTGCGACGTCTACCCGGCAGCCAGACTTTCTCATATTTCCAAACAGTTTGCCGTAGGAAGGACCCTGGTCAGACCCAGGTCAGAAGCTGTCTACCACAATCGGACTTCGGATCCCTACACGGTATATGTACTATACTGTATGTGTAGCACGGTCCCACAGTAGCAGTTCCTTACCTGTGATCGATGGGTCTGCTTGATCTGACAGACAGGGTTTAGAAAAAACAGCAACAACTATCTACTTCATTATCACATCTTTACCTTCATCTTTTCATATTACTTATTAGACTGCGCCATCATATCACTACAGTCATGTTTTTCAGCACAATATCTTCCCTCATCATCTAACTACATCTCACATCACCATCTCCCACCAACTTATATCCCATCTGCCTTGCTGTATATATCCATCCCATCACTACATTTACATCTTCACTTTAGCACATCATCAAGTCCTATCATCTATCTTACTACACACTGCAGCATATCATTAATCTTACTAAAGCTGATTAACTTTTTGTTGACAAATTGGAGAAAAAAGAAACACCGTTGTGGGACTAAGTGTGTATTGACGTTTCGCCTCACGGCCGCGAGGCGAAACGTCAATACACACTTAGTCCCACATCGGTGTTTCTTTTTTCTTACTAAACCTCACATCATCATCTCCACAGTTACCCTACCTCCTCCATCACTCAGTTATATCCTCATATCCTATACGCATCATACCCTCATCTTTACTTTTCCAAATTATCACAACTATACATAACTCAATCATATCACTGTATTTACACCTTCACCTAGCACATCACCACGCCTAATTTCTTCTCAGTCTCATCTTTCTTTGATGGTATCCCTTACCTCCATCGCCATCACTCCACTGATTGAGTAACATCGTGCCACAGTGCACCCTCCTCTGAGTGGGGCTCGAACCCACCTCCCCCCCCCCCGGCAGGTCTAAAGATGTGTGGCTGTCACATAATTTTGACGGTTTTCTTTTCAGATCCACACACCCCGACCTATAGCTCTGTGCGTGGTAGTGAACTTAAGCTCTTCCGGTCACGATAAATATCACTCCCCTATACCATCATATCCACTACATCTTTTTAATTCTCATTTTTCTCACAGACACCTCCACTCCACATCCACCCCACCTCCACTACCGCACCCTCACACTTACCCGAACCACACATTCACCACCATCACCCTCCAATTACCATCATCTCCAGTAAACTCTCTTCTCACAGACTCCATCGCCACACTCTTTACTCACTCCACATCCAGACCACCTCCTTCGACACACTCTCACCCTCACTCTATTTCCACCATCAGCACTCCACTACACTTCTGCCTCCATCAAATCACTAGTTACACAAATATTTCCTTCACCATCACAAACTTACCACCACTCCATGTCCACACCATCTCTTCTACCACACGTTTACCTTCACTCTAACCCTGCCTCCACAAACATCTCTCTGCTAGAGCCTGATCTCCACCAGAACAGTCTTGTTATATCCAATTTGCTCCCTTCCTAGTCTTCATCTCCCCTGAAACTTCCACACCCCTACCCCACTAGTCCCTCATCTCTCACATAACTTCCTACGACCTCTCCCCTACATCCCTACACCCTCATCCTCTCACCCAACACCCGCACCACCTCCTTTTGCACACCTTCAGCCTCACCCCACTTCACCCTTAGCTTCTCTATTCCACATCCATACTCAGCCTTAGCCCTACTGCACATTCCACAACACTCTCACGTCTATACCCCACCCACACCATCTCCCCAGCTGCATCTCCCACCACATCCCCATCCCCATCCCACTATGCTCTCGCCTATCATATCAGCATATCACCACCCCTCCCACATGTCCCCTCCATTGTGCTATCACATTTCCATCTCCACCACATTCTTAGAGGGACAACTATGCCATATCACTGTTCCATACTACATCTACACCACTCCTCATCTTCCGCCACTCCATTACATCACATCACCACTCACCCACACCACTAAGTACGGTACTACAACTACTTCACCACCACCACTTGATCACTAAATGCATATCACCACACTATCATACTGTCACACCACCACTTTATCATGCCATCACATAACCACACCACACATAATAAAACCATCACATAACCACACTACCACACAGCTACACCATTATATAACCACAACCCCACACAATCACACCACCACATATTCATACCACCACACAGCCAGATCACCATACAGCCACACCACCACACAACCAAAGCCATAACCACATCAACACATAAACATACCACCACATAATCAAACATCACCATAACCACACCACCACACTACACACCACAATACCTCCACGACACGGAGAACAAAATTTAGTGTATGAGAAGTGGAAGAATATCCTAGTGGAAGAGTAGAGGGCGGGAGGGCATGTATAGAATCCACCAGAGGGGTCAGTGAACAGGAGTGGGGTGGGTGGAGGAGCGGTGTGAACAGGTGGCGGGGCGGGGCAGGGTGGGTGACCGTCCTTGGGCTGGCGGGGCGGGGCGAGGCGCAAGGTTACAATTCCAGCAGTTGTATTTCGCTACATTTACAGACTCTCATTTCCATTTAGCGAAAGTTTTTATCACCACTGCTTTTCGGAGGTCCATTTAATTCATTCTTGTTACCATCTGACTCTGATTTTATTCTGGTCGAGATAAAAGCCTCAATGAACCCCTTCACTACGAGAGGTCCTTCTTAAAGCGTTGGGTAATCGCAAGAAAATAAAAACAAGCCAAAGGAACTCAGACAGTGCAGCACCCACACCTTATAACTAATCTAAATGACAAGGATGTGACTTTCCCCTGTGACCTTGATCTTCACCAGACTGTTTTTAGAATAGAACTGTTCGTTCCTGTTTGGCCCTCGGATCTTCCATCGTATCGGATCAAAACTGTCTGAAATGACCTTGCCCTGTGACCTTGACCTCTGACCTACTATTCTTAAAATTGATTTGTTCATTCCTGGCTGACCCTCAATCATTCCACCAAGTCTGGTACAAATCAGATCACAGCTGAGTTTAAGAGCCGAGCTTGTGACCCTGTACCGTAACCTTTACCTCCAACCGTTCTGAAAATGGATTCGCGTTATTCTTGCTTTATCCTGAACCCTTCAGTCAAGTCGTGTCTTAATGGGATAAAAATTAAGATGACTTTCATGTGACCTTGACCTTTAACCTATCTGTTCTTAAAAAAATAACGTCACCTACTTGGCTGACCTTCAACACTTGTACCAAATTTGGTCCAAATCATATCAACACTGTTGGCTATTTTGTTAACTCACCGACACATACAGGTCGAACTTTGACCGTGTCCTGTGACCTTGGCCATTACTTGATTATCAGAATCAAATTCCTTTGTCATTTGCTTACCTTCAGCTACTTCACCAAGTCTGGTCTAAATCGAATCAAAACTGTTTAATATGACCTTTCCATGTCCCCTTAGCCTTTGATATTGTCCTGTGCTATGACTTTTAACCGACTGTTCTCAAAATCGACTCCCTTCGTCTTTGCAGTAACTACAGCGCTTCGACAAAGTTTTGTCTAAATCAAATTAAAATGTTAAAGTTTCCTTGCCATGTAACCTTGACCTTTGACCTATTGCTAACAAAATGCTCTCTCCCTTTGGCTGACCACCACCACATGCACCAAGGTGGGTTAAAATCGGATGGAAGCTGCGTTGTACTGTTCACACACACACACACACACACACACACACACACACACACACACACACACACACACACACACACACACACACACACACGACGACCAAAAGCCTACATCCTCCGTATTAAGTGCTCGTGATTGTACTGACATCCTTGAGGAAAGGGGTTGTATAGCAAAATAACCTAGCAATATACTAGAGATTTTACGAAGTTTTTGCGACAGGAGATTTTTGACTAGCTGCTGTTATATTGGGGGGATTTGTATTTAATTTCAGCATACATTCTAGATTTCAAAACTTTAGTGATACTCTTAGAGATTTAGGCACTTTTAAGCGACAATCTGGATTTGCAGCACATTCTTCGTGATATTCCAGTTCCCTTGAGCACTTTTCCCTGGTGATATACGGTACTGCATTGTTCTGTGTCCAGTGTCCAGCAACATTCTAACATATTCTGAGGGTGAGTGACGGTCTCTGGTATGGCGGGGTGGGGCGGGGCAGGGTGGGTGACCGTCCTTGATGTGGTGGGGCGGGGCGGGGCTGGCCCGGGGCGGCAGCAGCAAGGTCGCCTCCGCTAACATCACCATCTTGGCCACCTCAGCCGTGGCCTCGCCATATTTGTACGCCAGACCTTATATGTGGGGGTGGGGAGGGGTGGTGGGGTGGTGGCGGGGGGTATAGGGATGGCAAGGTAGTAGTAATGGTGGAAGGACTGTACAGTATAGTAGGGATCCAAATATTGTCAACGCGTTGAGGAACAGTAAATGTATAATAGCCATTTCATTTCAATTCGAGATCTCTTTCCTATCACCATTATTATCATTATCATCCTAACACCATTTAGAACTAAAACAGTTGGTGGGTAAAATCCAGGAAGTGGAACAGTAAAGCTTAAAAGTCGAACTATCAGCCCAGTGAAATACGTTGTACAGTCACTCAAAACCCTTTAAACAATCTACACTGTACTGTGCTTCATAATGTATGTGCGATACTGTGCTTCATAATGTATGTGCGACAGAAACCATTCTCTTTCACCAGCCAAGTAATAAAAAAAGGGGGGGGGAGGTTGCTACCTTTGGCTCTAACAAGAGAATTTTGTCTTTGGACTAGCTATCATGTCCTTTAAGCTAAATACGATAGTTTGGTGGTGTTTGCGTAAGACTGTCTAGATCAATAAGAGGAGGGATATGAGGAAATCAAGAGAGGAAAACATGTGTTGTCTCACATCCCAGACTTTTATCTCATCTTTTATATCTGGACTTTTTACTTACCACAAAATTACGTGTCTGATCTTCCATAAATGTAGGTTTAAAAAAAAAGATTAGTCATACAGGCTTAAGATACAAAATCCATACCGGTATATTTTTTATGCAACAGTATCTACTTGAACGGCCCTGTTTTTCAGTCACTCCCTAAGGTCTTGAGACGCGAGGTGTTTTGCTCCCGTAGACTTTAATGAAGTCCCACATTGCGGTCCCGCATCTTTCTTGCACTTTTGTACTTGTTCTAAAAAATATACAAACGTACATGAATTACCATAATATCTTTAAGTATTCCAGAAACTGGATACAGAAGCAAGTCTTCAGTGCCTTCCACCTTTCTCCGTTAAAGATGCACTTAGAATAATGATGGCAGTAATACAAGATTTCTTCAGCCAAGAAAACCCAGCAGTCAAACTTAATTGAAACAGGTCTGGTCGGATAAAGCAAGAAATATGGAGGGTGTGAATGTCAAGGTGAAAAGACAGTGGTTTGAAGGTTACTGGCAAGACCTAGAGAAACAAAGCCAGTTACAGTATGAGGGTTTCAAGACAGGAAGGCTGGGTTGTTTGACCGAAGTTAGTTGTCAAGATGAAGAACAAGAGACAGGTGATCACAGTAAAGGTGTAGTAGCTGTATAATGCAGAAGCCTTAACAGGGAAAAATACACGGACCCA